>NW_006766915.1:242165-252644 GCF_000275845.1 Dichomitus squalens LYAD-421 SS1 | reverse complement strand
GGAGCGACGTACGTAGTCTCAGGGCACATCGTGTCTGGCTCAGACTCGGGGTCGATGTACATTGGGGAGAACATGGGCAGAGACGCGCAGGCGAAGGCAGTGCGGAAGGTGGCGGCGGCGGATACAGACAAAGCACTGGAGAAGTTGCTAGCTCGAGACAAGGAGGGAACGAGGGCGCTGAGCGCTGCGCGGGAATTCTCGAAACGGAGGGCGGAGGGGTTGGAGCAAGCGAGTAAGGGCAAGGCAAAAGCGGGGACAAGGGCACAAGGGTCGGGAAAGACGGCGGCGAAGAACGAGTCTGAGCGGAATACCGCAAAGACAGACGAAGACGGTGATAGACGAAAGAGCGCATATTCGGCGGGGCTGATCAGGCAGCTTGGGTTTGACCCCACTGCTAAGGACGGAAGGGGTGCGAGGCATGTGGGCGCGCAAAGCAAGGTATAGTAACACGTTTCAGACACGCATTGTATTTCAGCTCAATGCTCTATCGCAGCTGGAAGCCCTTGCTGCTCTGACGGCGAACCGCAAAATCGAGCTTGGACCGCATCCCGGTAAGAGGCAGTCCTGTGTTCGACAGCCGGAGGCTCCGCCTGCCGAGACAATGGACCCCCCTCCGCCTGCAGCTGATGATGGTGCTCTGGACTACGCAGAAGATGTGGGCACCCCTTTAGCGTTCCCAGACAGTGACGACGAGCTCGAAGGGGAAGAGAGGAAGGCGTTTGGAAGGGCTATCGGATCGTCAGAAGGACGTATGATTGATCTAGACGAGAGCGACGACGAGTGATGAAGTTTGAACATCACGAGACAATTTCTTTCGTGATGGAATGGGGTGGATCAATTATGAAAATTACAGCAGCAACAGAGAAGCATAGAACTCAACGCATAGATAGTACACAAGTAGAATTCGAAGGCAGCCCCGGGTCATCCAGTCTCGTAACTCGTCCTCTAAACGCCACGCCCCGTGCCACGCCTTCTTCTCCAATGGCCCTCTACCCTGGCCCGAGCCACGAGAGGCAGCTCCGATTACGGGGAGAAGCTGAACGTACTACCGCGGCTTCGTTCTACATGTTACCAAAAACCATCAGCCCTTCTGAGCACTGTATGTCCTAGGCGGGCGAGGTGCACCTCGCATTCCAGTGCTCCGCCTTCAAGCTTCAGCTTCAAGCTTCACGTGTCGGGAAAGGTGGTTTACCTTGTCTTTCTTGTGACAGGCGGGGCACTCCACCTCTCTGCAGGTAGTGAAGATGTCGCATCCTCGACGTGCTCCCTGAAGTGCTCCGTCACCTTGCAGTTCAACTGCGCCACGCACGCGCCGTGCTCGCCCTCGCCCGTCTGCGATCAACGACCAAAGTCTCCGCGATCAAATCCCCGGCTCGAAGAGCGTCTATATAACGTTCAGAACGCTATGCGTGGCACGGATGTTGCCATTGTCGTCTGCATGTATTACAATGCGTCGACTTGGCTCTTTACTGTAAGAGGACTCAGTCGGCGTGACATAGACATCGAAACTCGTGTGCTAATGTGTCCGCTAACCAAGATAATGCTGAGGCTTGGGAAGGAAGTCTCAGGAATATATATGGCATTATACAACTGCATCGGGGTCTTCATCAGGTCGACAGAAGGATCTGTATCGCCTTCCTCAGTTGCTCCGACACCTCGTCAACCTGCAAGTGACTAGGTTAGGTCCTACTAGCCAAGGAGATCTCGTGAGAACTTACATTCCGTTGATCAAAGACCGACAAGTGGTCCCCTGGGATATCCAGCACTTCCATCTCCCCACCTAAAGCCGTCTTCCATTGGGGGATCGTCCACGTATCGTTCTCCTTATTCAAGAATGCCTGCACGCGTGAGTCAACCTCCGCATCGCACAGCGTGATATCCATTCCCTCCTGAGACCTCAGGTAGACGGCGGGAATGCGTCTCAAGTTGCGGGTGGAGAGACACGGGTCATGCGCCACCAGGGTCCGTGTCGCACGCTTCATCTGTGCCTTCAGGTGTTCTGCGATACGGTGTGCAGGATCCATTCGCTCTACTACCGAGTCGATGAGCGCGTCTGGGAATGGACTGCTTGTTTGTGGCGCCGGCGCATCGATTAGGATGAGGCCCTTGACGTTAATCCCCATACGCAGCAATGATTGCGCGAGCTCGAATGCGACTACGCCGCCAAAAGACCACCCTACGTGGGAAACTGTCTATTAGCAAAACATTGGCGAAAAGGAAGCGTGTCTCCTCACCACCCATCAAGCATTCCCCTCCCAGCCCAAGCTCGCCATCGAAGAAATTCCTGGTCAGCATAGCAAGGTACGCGTTCACTAAAGTATTGAGCTCCCGTTCACTGTCGCATACCGAATATTGCGCGTACGTGTCCGCGAAACTGTGGTTGCGGATGGCCCAAACCTCCCGTCCCAGGGGCGCTAGCTTGGAGTAGCCGCCGATCAGTCCAGTTCCATCGTGGACGAGGAACAGGGGAGTTGTGCCCGTTCGAGACTCGAGCGATAGGAAGGGTGCAGTCCGAACATTCGTACGCAATAGCCCGCAGGAGGATGGAGGAAGCGTTCGATTTGGATCTTGAAGTCGCCATATGCTGTATCTGACGTCGCCTCCCGATCCTGGCTTGATATCGCTGCGCGATTCGAGCGACATGATAGCTTCAGGACGATCCACGAGCTCCCCGGCGTTCTCGACGAGATCTAGCTGCGGCAGGTCCGGAGCATTGGAGCCGAGGCCCTTGACGATCTCAGGGCCGATGGTCTTTGCAGAGACGGGCTCACCGCTGCTATCCTCGTTCCAGCTGCTCTCCTCGTTCAGAGTACTCGAGCTGTCGAGACTAGCCCGTACTGCGATAGCGCTAGGCGCTTCTCCAGTATCGCAATGGTCAGAGACTACGCGGATGAGATCGTCCACTGTGGTCGCATTTGCGAAGAGCAGCGGATCGAGCCGGCGGCTGGAAGTAGGGAGGAGAGAACGCAGGCGCGCTACTATTTCCCAAGTCATGAGTGAGTCAATGCCCAGCTTCGACAGTTCTGCTTCAGGCGAAATGTCGGCGAGCGTTATATTCGACGTCTCTGAGATCACTCGACGAACACAAGCATGCAGAGCGTCGCCCTCTATCGGGGCTGGGGAGCGTCCGGCAGTCGAAATCATAGACCCGACGTCAGCGTCAGCGATGAGGGCGTCGTCCATTGGACGATCCGAAGTCAAAGCCAGCATCTTCGTGAAGCCCGTCAGCGCGACCCGACGGAAATGCACTCTCTTGAGGTTGGCTACTACCGCTTTTTCAGGACTCTCCACTGCCACAGCGTAGACGTCGACGACCACGTGTGCATCGTCCAGACGCACAGCGGACGCATAGACGCCATACGAAGCGGAGGGGTCGATCAGGTCCGGAAGCACCTTGACCCTGTCGACGCGGGAGCATATGAACGCGTCGCGACAGTTCATTCCGGATGTGAAGTTCACCAGGAAGCCGGCGACATGAAAGAGTGTGTCCACGAAGACGGAGTTGACGACAGAAGCTTGTGGAGGCCTCCGGACTCTCTTCGCTTTGGGCAATCTGCAGATAGCATACGCGGTCAACGACTCGCCGTCGACCGTGATTGCTTGAATCGCGCGATAGGTTTCGCTGTATCGGACGACTTGAGGGAAGAGAAGATCGTAGACCGTTCGGGTGCTGAAGGTCTCCGCGGCGGGCGCAGCCAAGATTCGCTTCGTCTCCCGTTCTATGAGCCCGCGCGCGCAGAGAAACTTGGAATTTCTGGTACTCAGGGTAGTCCTCTTCAAGACGCCGCTGCAATGCGTCTGCGCGTCTCCCCCATGCACATCGATCGACGTTATACTGAAAGAGCCCGCATACTTCTGAGAGACGTCGATGTCGATGTTGACAAGCAGCCTCCTGGGTCGGTCCGGGACGTATACCAAAGCGGCGGGGAATGAAACGTCCACAAGGTCAATCACGTCCTCCATCATCTCCCGAGAGTGCCTTCGCAATTCACGCTTCGCCCCGGACAGCACGAGATCCGCATAGACAGAAGCCGGACAAAGGGAGAAGCCAGCAACCTCATGCCCCTGTATCAGCTCTGCGAGGTCGTCGAGACTGACCTCGGAGGCGGACGCCTGCGATGTTTCATCCATGGAAGATGCGTCCCACTGCTGATTCGGCGAGCCAGCAGCGGCGACGACTGCCGAACGGCGCTCTTCGTAAGGGGTCCAGAACCGCGTGTCGGCGAACGGATACGGGGGAAGGTCGACCAATCTCGCCTCCGGAGCGAGATTAGTGAACACCTTGCTCCACTGCACCGGTACGGACGTGCAGTACAGCTTTGCCAGGGTACTGCACAGCACACCGATGTCGGAAGCATTCTTGCGCAGGGACGGCAGCAGGAGAGGGGCACCCTCCTGCTGTAGATTGCGGAGGAATGACAGAGTGGTGGGTTGTGGCCCGACCTCGATGAACGCTGCAATGTCCGACGGGCAAAAGCGAGCCTGAAAGTCGACGATCCCAGCGCTGAAACGCGCGGGTTCCCGGCAGTGCCGCGCGAAGTAGTCTGCACTGTACGCAATCGTAGCGCCGGGATATACCAGCGTCCCATGGACGTTGGAGTGGACCGCGATCTGAGGTGGCTTGAGTTTGATGCCCTTGACGGCCTCACGCAGATCGTCCAGGACTGGATCCATCGCGGCGGAATGGTAGGCGAGAGCTATGTCAAGACGCCTGAATTGGTATCCGCGATCGTTGCACAGCGATTCAAGCTGCTGGAGCTCTGCAAGCGGCCCGCCGACGGTATTGTGGCTTGTGCTGAGGAGCGTTTCAGAGATGTAGTGATGGGGATAGCTACGGGACGTACCCGTTATAGCAGCAGATCTCTAAGCCACTGAGCGTTGCGAGTAGAGGCTCCAACTGCTCTGTAGATGCGTGTACTCCGGTCATGCCCGTCTCGCCTGGTGTACACTTCTCGTAAACGAGCCTCGCACGAGTTGCAACGAGCCTCAGCCCGTCGTCGAGTGTCATGACGCCTGCGACGACCAATGCAACGAACTCTCCGAAGCTGCGATGGGGCTCGGTCACATACAATCTCAAGGAGATGGGAAGGGAACATACCTATGACTAACCACCGCGACGGGACGAACGCCCCATGAGATCCACAGCTGTGCTAGCGCGTATTCCAAGACGAACAGCGCGACTTGTGTAGCCTGGATATGCCGCGGGTCATGACTCCGTTGAGCCGGCTGCGGTGCGCGAAAGACGTCGAGAATGCCGACGAAGCCCCACTCTATCAGCTTGCGGTCGCACCCATCTACGATCCTGGACACGAGTTCCAACTCCCGGTAGAGTTCAGCCGCCATCCCATCGTATTGCGACCCTTGCCCTGAGAAAACGAACACCACACGTTGGGCAGGAAGGACCTGGACGACAGGTGCATCACGAAGGGCTTGCAGGATCTCGCATGTCGACGTCCCGCCCACCGCAATGCGGAATGGATGGAGCTGTCTCCGCGCAGTAGCAGAGTATGCAAAATCGTGGAGCGCGGTAGCGTCCCCCTCGGAGGCCTCGAGCTGCGCGATGTAGGCATCCCGCATCTTCTCAGTGGCAGCGGAGCTTTTGCACGCCAATCCAACGACTGCGCCAGTACGTAGAGAGACATTCTGAGGTCTCGGAGAAGCCACGTACTCCTCGAGGATCAGCGCAGCGTTCGAGCCAGACGCACCAAAGTTATTGAGAAGCGCGAGCCGCTGGCCCTCCGAGGTCCACGGTACGTTTGTGGTGTCTATCCGGACGTTGTCCACGGACAGGTCAGGGATCTGTGGGTTCAGCCTCTCGAAGGAAGGGTGGTGTGGAATCAAATTCTCGCGGAACATCAAGATAAGTTTTGCCAAGCTCGCAGCGCCCGAAGCAGCCTCAGCATGTCCGATGTTCGCCTTCACCGACGTGATGTGGAGCGGGTTATCAGGAGCGCGCCCAACCGCGAAGACTTTACGGACGGCCTCCAGCTCGGCGGGGTCCCCAGCCGCCGTGCCCGTTCCATGACACTCGGCGACGCTGATGTCGTTGGGGTGTACACCAGTGGAAGCGACGAGTCTTTCAAAAAGCGCGACTTGGGTTGGGATGTGCGGATGGGTGATGGATCGAGCGTTCCCCGACTGGTTGACCTCTGCACCGCGGATGACGACTAATATCCTGTCATTATCCGCGACGGCGTCATCCAAGCGTTTCAAGACGAATAGGCCACACCCCTCCGAGCGACCGTACCCGTCTGCCGAAGCGTCCCACGGGCGACATTGGCCTGTCTCGCTGAGTAAATGTCCTCGAGACAGCCCGAGGTACATCTGCCGGAAGTTAGCTGAGAGTTACGGTCATCCTTGTGAGACGGCGTACATCAGGGCTGGTGATGACGTTCACCCCACCAGCTAGCGCGGCGTTACAGTCCCCATTCTGCAACGCTCGACATGCCTGATGGATCGCGACGATGGAAGACGAGCATGCTGTGTCAAGCACTAGAGCCGGGCCACCGAAACCGAAGGTATATGCAATCTTCCCGCTCAAAAACGACTGGAGCGTTCCTATATACAACGTCAACAAATTCGACGTCAGAATGATGCACAATGTCCTATTTTCTGAGGCGCACCAGTGCTGTAGTAGACATCAATGTTGCTCCGTAGGTTGTGTACATAGTCGTTGGTGGCCACGCCCACAAAGGTACCGAACGTCTCCGGATTCCACGAGCGGGTAGCATTAGGTATGTATCCTGCATTCTCGAGTGCATGATAAGCGACGTGTAAGAGCAAGCGTTGCTGAGGGTCCATGGATTGAGCCTCGCGAGGAGAAACATGGAAGAAGGCGTTGTCAAAGATGTCAGGCTGGTCGATGAAATTGCCACGGAGTGTGTGAGGATCACGACTCGACTCCGCATCACCTTCTTGTTGCTCCGATAGACTGAAGCGCTCGGGAGGAACCTTGACACGGCTTTGAGCTCATGTTATACGGATAGTGACAGACAGTATCGCACCTCAGCAACAGTGATTTGTCCGCCAAGCAAGACGTCCCACAGGACCTCTGGATTTGGCGCGTTGGGAAATGTGCTCGCCATTCCGACGATAGCTATTGAGCGGGATTGGTTATGGGAACTAGGAGGACAGATTCGACTCATGATGGCTACGGCATCGACTATTGAGCACTGTCCAGCATAAATCAGAGAAACTGACTGACCAAAAATGATTCGAGCCGGAAGGGATACGATTCAAGCAGCCTACCTCGCCTAAGGCTTTGTCGAAAGGATTGCGGGACGAGGAGTTATATACCATGGCGGCCGAGACTTGACTGACTGCCAGTGATCGGTGCGAGGCTTGAATGCACGGAAGGCACCGATGCGAACCCCAGGTCGAATTTCTGACAGAACAGCGTTTGTCTGCGATGCTGGAGTGGGTCATTTGCTTGCCGCTTTCGTGAATACTTGGAAAATGGGGAAAGAACCAAGCTGCACGTACTTCACAACCCTTCCCACTGGGAAGCGCCCACTGGGAAGCGCCCACTGGGAAGCGCCCGTCCCCTCGGCTACCTTCGGCTCATGCCTGCCGAAAGGACCATAAGCGCCCATTGTCATCCGCAGTCCTGCGCGCTCGTTCTCCGTAGAGTCTCGTTCCTGCGCTTGAACGCTCCTGGTTATCAAAATGGGCACAAATGTCAGATTCTGTGAGCGTTTTTGATCAATCACCGCTTCCTCCTGCTCTTCCCCCCTCACCAGCTGATGCCGGGCTTCCATGCTGCCCGGAATCACTGGATGACTGGCTGTCCGACTTGTCCACCGCTCGTCGCAAGGTGCATCGTAGATGTTACCAAGGTATAAGTCATGAGAAAATTCAAGTATACGTTGTTTCTGTTCTGGCGCTGCATCTCGAGTCATCCAGGCCATGATGACCACCACCCACAATGAAACAACCCCAAAGTACGCCGTTCACTGATCACTGATTGCTATGTGTTTCCTAGCTCACACATTCGAGCATCATCCCAGGGCTCGAATAGAAGACATGCTATCGCTCCGTACCTTTCGTGGTTGGGTTCCTTACTCGGGAACAGAGGGGTAAGATTAATGCATTGGACCTGCACATGGTTGAATGAGAGGCTTCTCTGACCCGTTATGTTCCGCTTTATGTGCACTTCTTTGATGTTCCTCTCTCATGTGAAGATCAACGTTGCTTCGGTAGGGTTCAGAAAGCAACGACACTTGCAAAGGTTCGACTAATTATCTCATCTCTTCGTCCCGTCTTCCTTTCGGTAACTTCTACTGCCCGTCCGTCTGAGCTGAGATGGCAACTTCGCCGCCATACGAGGATGCTAACAATGGTGATCTCGTAATACGAACCTCCGACGGGGGCGAATACCACATACACAAATTTCTCATCGCCCACATCTCCTTCGTTTTCGCAGACATGTTATCCGTACCCCAACCCCATGACAGCTCCATGGGCAAACCCGTTGTAGACGTCACGGAACTGAGGTCCGTATGGCGTCGTATCCTTAACCTATGCTACCATTACGAGTCCGACGTCGGCGAACCCCTTGCCATCGTCCACATCCGCGACCTTCTCGAAGCAGGGAAGAAGTACCATATGCAGGTAGTGACAAGCCACATGCGCCGTACCCTCCTTTCCCCGGCGATCCTCGAGACGCACGCTTTGAGCGTGTACGCGCTGGCCTGCGCCTACCGTCTAGAAGACGTCGCACAGTAGGCCTCTGCTACCTCTTCGACTACCGCAAGGCGTGTTCTGCAGCGGCGTCCGACGCTGTGACCCCCACCCAGGGCCGTATTCCGACTTGGATGCCGGAGAGCGCTTGCTGGGACCTCGTGACGTTCAGCTGCGGGGACAAGTACTGCTCTCTTCCCCGAGGATGCCTGGAGGTGAAGGTCAAGGGGCCCTGGAGAGTCAAGGAGTACCCGCAGGTGCTGATGGAATACTTGGAGAGGCTGCGAGAGATGCTGAAGAGCGAAGTGAAACCTTCGCTAGCCACTTCGCAGGACCTCCTCATGACGTTCATAGGAACCATATCGGGACCGGCCGGTTGTTCTAAGTGTGCAACGAAGGTGGCGGGTAGCATAGTACCCTTCTCTAAGGAGGTTAAGCTCGCGATCGCAAGGCGTATCTCCCAGGTGAGGCATGACGCCGGTTTTGGGCAAAGTACGAGGGTGCTGATATCCATTGCGTACCACTGCAGGTGCTTCTGCCATTCGATACAAATGAGTGACTAGATCCCGACATTCGCGATTATATTGAGCCTTGAGATGAAACTCTTTTACTTCCGTGTACATCGATCTATGGCTTGCTCGACTTGGGCGTATCCGCATCACGGAGCTCTCACCGCGGTAGAAGATGCGACTAGTATTTCCCCCAGTAAACGTCGGAACGCTGGGTTCTTCGTGACTTTGACCTCCTGAGGTGTATCATGGACCAGCGTTTGAGCAACCAAAGCTCCATACTTACTAACTTCAACAATCCTCTCGGCATCTGCCGCCCGGCCTCTTGTAGCGCCTAGCTCTTCCTCTGCGCTTGCTTCTTGCGCTGTCACTCTCGAGTAGCTCTACGAAGTGCAAAACGCTCAACGTGCAACGCCGAATAGTACACGCTCTACGTCTCTGCTTCGGCGAACCTCTGCCCATGCAGATCGGCTATAATTCTGCCTCATCGTGGCCACTCACGCCGGCGTTCCCATCGCCGTCGTGGAATCAACCCAGAATCTCTTGCTCAATTGCACTCCGACGAAGGCATACTTTGCCGCCCAACGCGTATCGTTCATGAAGCAAGAGTTACGATCGAGAGCGTCTTTAGTGTTGGGCAAAGAACTCCAGACGAGATCTTCGCAGCGTTATCAACCGACTAGGACGGGGAGTGTCGAAGTTATTCGCAGAGTTGATAGCAGTTGTTAGCATAGGCGCTTATTCCATAATACAGGCAAATCGTCTCCTGCCCATCATCCAGTTGGCCTCCTGGAGTACTCTCGTCGCACCTCCTTTGTGCGCCGCAACTCCGTTCCCCTTTCCCTTGGGATGAGAAGCAGACTCAGGGGGCATGACTGGTCTTTCAGACCGGGAGAGTGAGTGCGCCGAAATCATAGACATTATCTGGCGGAGGTGGGAAGAGCCTCCAAGTGAGTTCGTACTTGAGTGAGGCGAGCCGACAGATCTTCACGAGAAGGGATCCTGACAGCGGCAGCATTGCCAGGTCTGTCAGGGGTAGGGAATATCTACTTATAATCGCCCTCGACGATCTCGCATCTGCTGCAAGGCGCTTATATAAGCGCTCAAGATAATCGCAGAGTGAATAACTAGGCTAAGTTATTCGCATGTTATCAACAACGTTGTTAACCTGCGAATATCGCACTTGCGAAGAACCTGTTCGCCCGACACTAAGCGTCTTACCCAGGGTCTCGACGGCGTCAACACAGGCCAGTCTCTTTCGCGGTCTTCCCTAGTCTCGTTCCCATCCGTT
>NW_006766915.1:220500-241879 GCF_000275845.1 Dichomitus squalens LYAD-421 SS1 | reverse complement strand
CCCTCGACGATCTCGCATCTGCTGCAAGGCGCTTATATAAGCGCTCAAGATAATCGCAGAGTGAATAACTAGGCTAAGTTATTCGCATGTTATCAACAACGTTGTTAACCTGCGAATATCGCACTTGCGAAGAACCTGTTCGCCCGACACTAAGCGTCTTACCCAGGGTCTCGACGGCGTCAACACAGGCCAGCTCTTTCGCGGTCTTCCCTAGTCTCGTTCCCATCCGTTCTAGCGCTTACAGACAGTACCGCTAGAACGTCTGGTGCATTTCGGGCTCGGCAGAGGGCATTGTGACGATCAGTCACACCACGTGGGCTGACTAATGGCACGTGAGGGCTGTCGACACCGCATCGCGCGAGGCTGTTACCAAAAGATTGATGCCTGTTGTGTTCATGTAATCGATACATGCGAGAACGCGATCCTCGAGACATCCCACCAGCCTCCATGCTGTTGCTGAGCGCGCGGGTGTAGTTCTCGTATAGTGTGGAGCGCGCATGCGTGCGAGGAGGAGGGTCGGCAAGGGGAGGGGGTGAGGAATCCACTTCTTCAATACATGAGTCCAGGTAATCGTCAGGATCAAATTCCCCGAGATCATTTTCGAAGGCTAGATATTCATCTTCCGCAAGCATAGTGGAGGTATAGTTACATGCAGACAGAAGAACGAGTGCGCGACATTGATCCCTCCGTCCCGTCGTGCGCCTCCGATGTGATGTTGTCACGTATGTAACGACGGACCATGGACCGGTGACCCGCCTGTCACAATGCCCTCTGCCGAGCCCGAAACACACCAGACGTTCTAAAGCCTCTCTCCCCCGGCGCTCGTTTCCCCCCTCCAGATCTTTTCGAGATTCGTTCCATCAATTTCGCCTTCCTGTTTTGGTCTACTCCCTCCCGAGGCTTGCGGAGCGCAGCGACGCATCGAGTGCTGGGGCAGAGAGGCTGAAGAACGTCTGGAGCCGAGACTAGGTCTTCCCGTGATCACGGATTTAAGTAAGCGCCAGGATGTACCAGGCCTGTTATCCCCTTGCGAGCACCCAGGTTTCACAAGGCGGCAATTCATGCGCGCATTCCGAACAAGTATATATGATCTGGTCTGCTCAACATAGGTATCAAAGTGACGATCACCCTCCGCGTGTCCGTAGTGCGTGCTCGTCATGCTCCCGCTCATGCGTCTTCTGGGGTCCACGCTTGTTGCTGCTGCTTTGATCTCGCGTGGAGCAGCGTCATCTTCTGATGCTGTCTTGCATCCCCACGAGGCAAGGAGTGTCGCTCCGCTTGGGTTTACACACGTCGGCCCAGCTGCGCCCGAACAGACTCTTCAGCTGCGCTTTGCGTTGAAGCAGAGCGATCCTCAAGGCCTAATCGACGCGCTGTACAGGGTGAGCGACCCGGCGAGCGCGTCGTACGGCAAGTACTTATCGAAGGAGGAGGTACGTCCATTGTTCACCGACACATCCCAGATCATAGCTTAATATCGTGCATGGCACTGAACACAGGTGAACGCCTTTACCGCGCCCAAGCCAGAAAGCCTGCAGGCAGTTACCGACTGACTCAAGGCCAAGAATCTCACAGGGACGACTATCTCGTCTTCCGGCGACTGGGTCAGCGCGGGAAGCCCGACCGTCGCGCAGGCGAACGCCCTCTTCAACGCAAATTTTACAGTGTTCAAGGACGAGGACGGTGCGGAAGTGATCCGGACACTCTCGTACTCGCTTCCCGCTGAGCTACAGGGCCACGTCGACCTGGTTCACCCTACGATCTCGTATGCAAGCTCTAGTACTACCACTGGTGCTGCATTAGGGTGAACTGACCGTCTGCTTCTCTTCCTAGCTTCCCCGACTCGGCTTCGAATGTTCAACCCAATTCGAAGAAGCGCGCGCTCTACACTTCTCACGACCATTCGCGACGAAATGCCCCCCCTGCGTGCTCTAATGGTACAAGTCCCGCTTGCTTACAAGCACTGTATCAAATCCCCGCGACGCCCAACGTCAATCCCACCAACCGCATCGGTGTGACTGGCTTCTACGGCAACGAAGCTCACTTCGCCTACCTGGAGGTAAGGATCACCCTCATGTATACGACGGAACACTTCGGCCTCACCTTCTCTGCTCAGACATTCTTGGAAACATATTGTCCGGATATGGATCCGAAGACCAATTTCACTGTCGTAGGCGTCGACGGCGGTTCGGACGAACAAAACCCGTACTCCGTCCTTGAAGGCGTAAGCACTCCGCCATACACCGAAAGGGTCTAACTCCACCGCTTACCCGAGCCCGCTAGGATCTCGACATCCGAAACACAGTCGGTGTGGCCACGGACGTCCCTGTCATCGAGTACTTCGTGGGCGGGAATACTACAGACGGGGTGAACGGCTGGCTAGACGTGGCCGTATTCCTCGCGAACCTCGAGGACCCGCCGCAAGTGCTCACGACGAGCTATGTTCACCAAGAGACGACATGGGCATTCTCCATCACAGAGTAAGCAATATCTAACTGTCCTGAACGATGTGCTCAATACAGTCCCGTCTGCAGCAAGGTCTGCCAATCTTACGCCGCGCTCGGGGCCCGCGGCGTGACGGTGCTCTACGCGTCAGGCGACGGAGGCCCTGGCTGTTCGCCCGACAACATCACGAACTTCGAGGCCAACTTCCCCGCCTCGTGCCCCTTGTAAGCGCTCTTCCCGCTCCCGCTCTCCCGCCACCCGTGTCTCGACCTCGCCCTCACCTATACGCCCCTTCACCCCAGCCTCACCGCCGTCGGCGGCACGCAGAACTACGCCCCCGAAGAAGGCTGGGTGCACTCGTCCGGCGGCTTCTCGTCAATATACGCCCGCCCCCCCTACCAAGACGCCTTCGTGCCCGCCTACCTCGCGAAGCTCGGCTCCGCCAACGCGGGGCGGTTCAACGCCTCCGGCCGCGACATCCCCGACATCGCCGCCGCGGCGACGGACTTCCCCGTGTACGCCGCCGGCGTCTTCTTCTCCGCGAGCGGGACGAGCACGGCGACGCCGGCCGTGGCGGACATCGTCGCGCTCCTCAACGACCGCCTCATCTCGGCGGGCCGGCCCACGCTCGGCTTCCTGAACCCGTGGCTGTACTCGGTGGGGTACGAGGCGTTCACGGACATCACCGCGGGCAACAGCTCGGTCCAGCGCGGGTCCGACAATGACGGCCCGCCGCGGGGGTTCAATGCGACGCACGGCTGGGATCCGGTACGTTTTGACGTTGGTGCCGCTCGCGGTCGGGGTTGCTGAAACAGACGTAAAGGTGACCGGTCTCGGTACTCCGAACTTTGACAAGCTCCTCCACATCTTAGGGCTGGTGAGATAGCGATCCTCGATCTTGAAGCTTTTGCGTATTGCGGACAATTAGAAGGTGGTCATGGACATTGTCATACTTTGGATATCAGGGCATGTTTGTACTCGTACTCACGCGGACTTCGACACGATCTTGCAAACAATGGCTTAGAACACCTCACTACGTCAAGATTGTTGCGAGACGAGAGCAGGAGGTATCATTGTAATCGACAATGGCTACTGGTGACATGAGATGCTCAGCGGTGTAAGCGTTCTAATCGTGAGTGCGCTATGAAGAACATGGACGGATACAGAGATTCGTGAAGCAACAAGGACGCAGCAAAAGTGTCATGAAAGCATTGTAAGTAAACAAGACCATGCAATGGGTAAACGGTTGTATAGCGTTAGTCGATGCAAGAAGAAATCAGGGAGACTACTTTCGGTCCGTGAGCAGGGACTGGACTGTACAGGAGGCACTTCTCAAGGGGGCACGATCAGCGGCATTATGCGTAGTGCTCAGTAGAACATGTGCGCAAACGGGCGATGTTTCACGCCAGCCTCGATCTCAAAGAGCGGCACGCGCGTGGCGCAGCACATGGTACACGACGGCGGGGAACAGAGTCCGTTCTCAGCGTACACGAGTAATAAGTAGGGTTGTCCGTCAGCAGGTATAGTAGGGTATGAATATGTGCACTGGGAAGGGTCCGTAGGCAATGCGCCTAGTACGAGAACACCATCAACCAGGGGTTGAGGACAATCTGCAAGCATGAGACAGTCAGCACGAAGCGCACCGAACGATGTCGAGTAGGAGAGACGTACAGGGAAGAGGACGTGGCAGCCGGCGACGACGGCGAGGGGGAAGATGACGGCCCAGGCGGAGCCGTCGATGCGCCACTCGATCGGGATGAGGGGCGTGCTGAGGACGACCATGCCGAGGATCACGACCCACGCCACAAGCCACGAAAACCAGAAGCGCTTGAAGATCTTGGGGATTTCCTTGAAGAAGTTCGACCGCTCGACTTCCTTCTTCGTTGCGCCCCACGTCATGTTGTACGAGAAGCAGTGGGCCAGGATCGCCTGCGAGACGGGGATCGAGAGGCCGCCGAAGAAGAAGAAGCTAGAAGCAGAGGTCAGCCACGATCCGAGCCCGACATTGACACAAATTGAGACTTACAAGAACGGTATCCACATGATGTTCTCGAAGAACGAGCCAAGCTATACGCACTCGATTCAGCGCATGTCCTCCTTCACATGTCAGAGCTACTTACGAGTGACTTCTCGCCGAGACGGTACTCAAGGAGCGTGAAGCCGACGTTACCAGATCCAAAAAAGACGACGGTGGTGGCCAGCCAGATCTCGAAACTGTGCATGTAGAAGCCGTCCACGGGGAGCTGGAAACCGAGCAAGACATAGTTTATGAGACTGATCGTGATCGAGGCGGCGATACCGTCTGACGCATGCATAACGGTCAGCGAAGCCCTCACTCATGATGTCGATTCCGAGTAGAGCACTCACAGTACGAGAACATGTACGCCATCATCGAGAACTTGTAGTGAAGCGGCGCGCCGGACCAGAGGAACCGGTGGATCTGGTGCGCGATCGGGCCCTTCTTCCACCACTGCGCGAACGGGTTGAACAGCAATTCGTTACAGCCTCGGTGCCATGTCATCTTCAGCGGTCACGTCGAGCACGGAAGAGCTGATGCTGCTCACCATAGGCGTACTTCTGCCAGCGGTTCAGCTCATCGTCGACGGTGAGCGAGACACCCTCCTTGAAGCCACCCTTGGAGTACGTCGCCCAGCGGATGATGTATCCACGCATCTGCAAACGGAGAGCCATGTCGAAGTCCTCGGACACGTTCGACTCGGACCAGATCTTCTCCTGACCATCCAAGGGATCGACGAAGGCAGCATCTTGCAACGCCTTCCAGCGGAGGAACGCGTTGTGACCGACGAAGGGCGCGACCTCACCGTTTGCGCAACCTAAAGTGCATTAGACGCCGTGACAAGCTTCTGGCGCGCACATAACGACTTACTAAGCGAGATACACTTGTTAATCCTGCGCGTGAAGTACGCGATGCCGTTCTCAAAGTAGTGGTGCGCGACCTGCATGACGTCCGACCCGTGCTGGATGATCGCCACCGTCGGGCACTCCGCCATCTCGCGCGCCGCGTCCCTGAGGCAGTCCTCGGGCACGACCGTGTCCGAGTCGACGAGGAGGATGATCTCCCCCAGCCTGCACGCGCGCCCGTTCGCGGCCCAGGGCCGGAACTTGCGCCCGCTCGCCTCGTACACCTCGTCGATCGCCATCTGGAGCGCCTTCTCCTCGAGGTCGTCGAACTCGTCGAGCTGCGAGCCGGCGTCGCTGCCCGCGCGGAGGCGCTGGCCCTGCCCCTGGTTGATGCCGCCCTGGTCCTCGCCGTCGTGGTTCTGGTACTGCATGCCGTAGCGCATCTCCTCGCTGACGCCGTTTGAGCTGTTCGTCCCCTCCGTCGACATACGGGTCTTCTCGCGTGCCAGGAGCTCCGCGAGGTACTTCTCCGCCTTGAGCGAGAGCGAGAGCCCGTAGTTCATGTTCGAGGCCTTCTTGAAGCGACCGGCGCGCTTGAACCCGTCGGGCGAGGAGTCGTCATGCTTGGGCCGAGCGACCCAACCGATGCCGTGGTTGGCGTAGAACAGGATGCGCGCGTCACGATCCTCCACAGACAGAAGTCGGAGACCATCGTCGTTGATGAAGATCGTGGAGGTACCTCCCTGACGGGCGTAGGTCTGCATAGCCTTCTTGATTGTCTCGATCGAGGGGGCCCTATATCCGCAGTTAGCATGCAGCTTGATGACAAATGCGAGTGAGATGCTCACAATACAGCGTCCAAGCCCTCCTTGTAGACGGGCATCTGAATCGTGATGTGGGGCAGGTTGTTGTCGACCATCTTGTTCGGCCGTGGGGGGACGGCAGAGTAGTACTTCGAGTTCTTGTGATACTGCCCAACAGGGCCGATGCACATAGACAGGTTCTGCACGATCTGGAGGGCGAAGAACTGCACATACATACCGCATCAGGAATCCTTCTACACTCAAAAACGGACTACTCACCAAGGAAACACAGAACAACAGCGGGAGCAGCACAGCAAGCGCCAATCGGATGAAATTCCCGTCCAGCTGAACTTCCTCCAGCAAGATGTTGATACCATTGCCGATGAAGACTACGTTCGAATGCGTCAGATAATCCGCCCTTTGCTGTCCCCATAACGAAAGATAACGCGCGACTTACACATGCTCAGCCCCGCAGCCAACCCGTTGTAGATCGGTGCCAGAAGCACCGTTCTCCTCGCCTCAGAGCCCGCCTCGACGTCACTGTAAGCCGCGAGCGCGCTCGGCTGGCGCTCAATGGTCACCGTCTTCTTCCCGCCCCACCAAGTCCGCTTAGTCTTCGTGACGGTCTCGGGCTCCGCCGGCTCCTTCTCCTTGAGCGAGTCCAGCGCGAGGTCCTCCGCACTCATGACGAGCACGCCACCCGAGCCGACGAAGACTCCCCTGGGGGTCCCGGGGACGGGAGTGCCCCTTCCTGGCGTGCCTGGCAGCACAGAATTGCGGCGAAGCTGGCTTTGCGATAGCCGGGTGTTCAGTTGTTGCATAGAATGGCCCGAGACAGAGCCTGTGACAGAGAAGACGACGATGTTAGCACAGACGATAGGCGATAAGCCGACTGGGAAGCAGCGGAACTCCCGAGACATAGCATAGCGATATGGCAGGGCATGGTGAAGGTAGCGATGAGAAGCGCAGGATCAACGGAAGGGGGCATAGAGCGAATCAAGTTGCCCGAGGAGCACAAGCGGGGCAGATCCCGCCGTGCTAAAAGGAATGGAAGTCGAAGCCCACTAACTACGAGAGCCCGTGCCCGCAACTCAGGCGTGGAATGGAAAGTGCACCATGCTATGTGGAGCAAGGGTGCCGAAACACGAAGGCCAGTGCTCGGAGATGGACTCACCAGTAGCACTCGCCGGGTGGCCGCTCGAACTTGTCGGATGCGACCCTGGGACCCCGGGGCGCGAACGCCAGAGCAGCTTGATGAGGCGCTCCTCGAAGTCATGGCATATCGGGATGATGGTGTCGATCGAGTCTGACCAGACCACCAGCACGCGCTCGTCACGCTAGAAATGCAGAACGCAAGTGTGTCAGTCATCGGTCTAAGCTCAAAATGGCATGGACAACAACGTCCGGAACACAGCACGTCCGAAGACTGAATGGTGTGCAAGACGCCCGGCTACTCAACCGAGCACGGACTGCTTTTGACGCGAATGAGCACGAATACACCAATGCGTCCGTGACGTTGGAAAACCACTACGAACGCCGGCCCCGCTTAGACTAACAGCAACGATCGCGTTGTCTAGGCGCCGGCCCCGACGTGGGCGGTAAAGTCGGTGGCTGTATCATTCTGACTGCTCACGATCATTCCACACTCCTATCGACGCCACTCCCATTCGGTCACCCAATGCCGGCTGCGGAAATCAATAATGCACACCGTAGCATGGCGAGCGGAACGCGCCTATGGGTAGGAAAGCGCCAGGCAGAAGCCGAGATCGACGTGAGTGTCTCGTAGACATCACATACGATGGTATTAAGCTTTGCCTCCCCGATGGGCCGTTGCGGGACGTGTTACGCGCACGACGGGCGTGCGCGGAGATGAGCAGAAGGCGGAGGGACATGACCGCTGCTCGCAGCCGAGAAGGCAATGACGACGAACACACCCGAGGGACATTCCAGGGCGCGAACGTGCCTGCCCGGGGAGGAACAAAACGCGTAACAAGGCGACGACACTCACGACGAAGGCCGCGTTCTGCTCCTTGTCTGCGGTCGGCAGGTCGACCATGGTGTCCAGGATCTGGATACGCGTGTTCGCGTCGATGTAGATGGACTTATCTCCGGGACCCCTGCAGCAGTGGGGTCAACGTCCCGTTCCGGCGAGTTGGAGAGAAGGAGCGTACACTTCGGAGAACGCGGCGTGGACGGCTGCGCTGCGGACCTTGACAGCGACGGCCGGGTTCAGCGCACGGACCGCAGCCTCGAAGGGCTCGAGCCCGAGGTTCTCGTAGGGGAAGACGCGGTACTCGCCATTGTCGACGCGGAGCGCGACGCCGACGGCGATGTTGTCCTCGTTGGGGCGGAACCAAGCGTCGCCCTGTGTCTGCTTGAATATGTGGTGGAGGAAGGCGTCGTAGCGGTCGTAATCCATGGCTGGGTGCACGCCGCAGGGGGGAGAGCGGAGGATTACGAGGCGAGGACTACCGTGGAGAGGTGCGCTCGAAGATGGGAGAGGAGAAAGAAGGAGATTTTAGCAAGAGGGGACGGGCGCGAGGCCTGGGAGGGGAGGTGGAAGTAGAGAGGAACCAGGCCGGGACGGGGAGGGGGAGCAGGGCGGACTCGCGGGCAGCCAGCAGCGCGCGTGGCCTCGCGATATCTTCAAGCAGAATTCAACGACACCCTCCGCGGCGGAGTCCGCGCGTACCTCCCGGCGATCGGCCGGCCTGCATCTCCCTTATCTCGCCCGCTTTCTAGTTGGCAATGTACTTGCCCCCCGGCACATCTCCTCCTCCTACTCGGCTCCCGTCTGCCACAGTCAATGTTCGTCCAAGCACCCTGCCATGTCCATAGCGCCCATATCTACAAGCGCGAAACAGTCCGGCACGCGAGGGACCTCCTGCCCACGAATGAAATCTTCAACTATAGTTGGATGGTTTGTCCACGACGTAGCAAACGTCATAGCCAAATTGGGGACCTTGATGCTCCATAGTTGGTGGCGACGCAGTAGGACCCCGGGACCGCGTCTATCAAATCTCCCACTGCAGCCTTGCCCGGTAAGGATTGACGTCACTCACCTCTATCTCGTCCTCACGAATCCCATCAGCTCCTCCTCGATTTTCAAAGTACGAGTGGAGAGCCAACGACCCAACTACATCCGCCATCAGCAGATAACTAGCGAAGCCTCCCAGCAGCATGTTGGCGCCGCGGTAAATCCACATGTCGGTCTCCCGCCCTCTGGCAATGCTGACGTGTCGCCAGAAGAGCAGGGGTGGGCGCACTGCGGCACATAACGTCGCCTCCATGCCTCACGAGAATGGCAGGTCTATCCCTGGCCACGGCAGCAATCCAAGTTCCATGGACGGTCGGGCCTGTCGTCGCATAAACTCGCATCCGCGACCGACGGTGGAGGCGCTGGCCAGGCTTCCGGAACCGGGCGCTGCAAGGAAAGCCCGGCGGACTGGCGAGGTACTTACTGGACGACAGCTGGACAGGCTGACGTCGAGTGTACTCCGCGTAACTGGCAACGGGTGGGTGGGGCCGTTAGGGCATGGCCAGGGGACGAATGGGATGGCGAACTGCCGGCTCGTCTGAATGCTTCCAAGGACCCCGAATACCGCCGTATTTTGAACCAGCCGAGAATTCAACCAGACCTCCGCCTATGCTACGCCTGCTTATCTTGCGAGGACAGAGCTGGCTGCAGGGACGGCACGCATCTCCTCGTGGACGCCTTCCATTCCTCTATCGCCCGCCCACATAACTCCCTCCCTCCCCCGTCCCCTCTACTGCCCCGTCCACGACCGTCCCCGGCTGCCACAGCCCTCCCTCGGCTTCTTGCAGCCTCTGTCTCGCTTAAAACACTTGTCTGTGTAGGGCTACCCTCCGTTTGCCCTCCACGACGCTCTCAGACAACGCTGACCTCACCACGAGTTGTTGAGCAGGCGCATACACAAGGCCAGTCATGTACCGCAGACGCGACTCCCAGAATGGTCGCACCGCGTACTCCTCCGCGGACGCGTACCGCTCTCTCAACTCGAACCCGTCCACAAATGCAGCGCCAAACGACTCGAGCGAGGACGAGTCCCAGCTTCAGCGCAATGCGTCCACCCCGATCGCCGACAACTTCGCGCGTCGTAGGTCCACGGACAGCACGCGCAATAACGCTCCTTTGATTCCTCCCCGGCCCTTCTTCCTCGAGGGCGGTGCGCGCCAGTCTTGGAGCGCATCCTCCGAAAGCACGTCGTTGACTGGTGAACAGAGCGATTCTGATAGCGCGCCTCCTGCCCGCAAGCCATCCGCAGACGCGACCACGCGACCTTCTCAGCGCGGTGCAGCTGCCCGCTCCATTCGTTCCCCCACCGATCCTACGCAGCCAGCGCAGCCAGTCTCTTCCAGTAACCCTCGTACTCGTACTCGGAACCATCGTAGACGCTCGTCTGTGGCCAACGAGTACGCCCCCGAACCCGAGAGCGAGGACGTAACGGTTGCTGCCTCCCCGACACTCTCGCCCGTGATTGCCAACACGCCTACGTCCGCGACTCCTTTCATACCGAATCCGTTCGACACACCGAGGAACTCGTTCTACGGCGCGATGCCCGTTGGTGCTGCTCCACCTCTCGTCGCAGGACCGCGCCCACCCCCTTCCTCCTTTCCCTTCCAATCGCATCCAGGCAACCCCGACCCCGGCCTTCCCCTCCCGGGCATGGGTCGACGTGCCTCGATAGAAAGCATTCGTGCTCGGGAGAGCACGTATCCTCATGGCCACCAGCACTCTCCCAGCACGGGCACGGTCTATCCCGCAGGTGCCGGCGTTGCCGGTTACGGACTCTTATCGCACGGCGGCGCGAGCAGCAGCGATCTCGCAGGGGATCTTGGGCGCCCGTACGCGCCGTTCATGGAATACGGCGTCCCCAGTCGCGAGGGCAGCGCCACGCCTCCTAGCCCGATGGGCAGCCGTATCTACATGAACAGCGCCGCGGCGGCAATGGCTGGCAGCAGCCAAGCTCTGAACCAGGGCTTCGGTAAGTTGCGTTCTAAGCGTACGGCGTTTCCAGAAGCGAGATGACTGACTGGTTTCTTCCATTTGTTCGACTCTTGTCGCACAGGCACCGACGCCGCTCACATCCCGCGCACCCAATCGAGCCCAGCCATCAACATGCGTGCGCCATTCCTTTCGCCCTCGTCGCGGCCGACGTCTTCGGTCTGGTCGCCGCCGTCGTACTACGCATACCCGCCTGGGCAGTCGAACTCCTCGCTCCCGGCGCATCCCCGCAAGTCGCGGCCGCCCATGCCCTCCTCGCGCCTCTCGCACAAGCTCGAGAAGGAGGACAAGCCGTGGCTCGGCCAGCGCGACTGGCGCGACCGCGCCTCGTGGTGGCTCACGTTCTTCATGCTGTTCCTGGGAGTCGGAGGCGCCGCAGTCTTCTGCTTCTTCGGGTGGCAGGACGTGAAGATGCTCAAGGACTCGGACTTGTGCATGGTCCTCGACGAGAGCTTCGACACGCTCGACCTGCAGAACACGTGGACGCGCGACGTCGAGCTTGGTGGGTTCGGCAACGGGGAGTTTGAGATGATGACGGCCTCGGACTCGAACCTGTTCGTGCAGAACGGCGAGCTGTACATCTTGCCGACACTCACATCGGACGCCATCGGGAGGGCCGCTATACTGGACGGCGGCTCGTTCGATCTCGGTGACGACTGCACGAGCAACAACAAGGTCAGACTTTTCACACTGGTTCCTACTTTGTCGTTTTGGCTCAGGCGTGTGATGCTAACCTCTTCTGTTATTTGTATCTTCACACACTTCACGGTGTCAATTTAGACTGCCTGTTCCGTCAAGTCGAACAACGGAACGGGCGCGACCATCCAGCCGGTCCAGTCCGCGCGGATCAGCACCATCAACTCTGCCACCATCGCGTTCGGCAAGGTCGAGGTCCGCGCGAAGTTGCCTCAAGGTGACTGGCTCTGGCCCGCGATCTGGATGCTACCCAAGGACAACAAGTACGGCGCATGGCCGCTCAGCGGAGAGATCGACGTGCGTATATTATCTCTTCCCCACGCTTTATCACTGGGAACTGACTTTAGGCGGATCTTCTAGATTATGGAATCGCGCGGCAACGGCATCTCGTACCCCGCCCAGGGCTCTAATTTCGTGCGCTCCACGCTCAACTACGGCGTGCTCGCGAGCGTGCAGACGCACATCTTCGGCTGGTGGTCGCAGAAGCGCTCGTCGTACGCGGACGGCTTCCACGTGTACTCGCTCGAGTGGACGCCAGATTGGATGCGGTTCTACGTCGACTCGCGCCTGGAGGCGATGATGAACCTGAAGATCACGGGCAAGGGGGGCAAGGACTTCTTCAAGCGCGGCCACTACCCTGCCACGGCCACCAACGGCTCGTCCGTCGCTGTCGTGATCGAGAACATCTGGCAGCAGCAGGGCGGTACCTCGGCTGCCCCGTTTGACCAGCGTGAGTGTTCATGCCTTGCTAAGTTCGCGCCTCTACGACATGAGGGCTGACGAATCCTTCGATAAACAGAATTCTACTTGATCCTCGACGTCGCTGCGGGCGGAACCAGCGGCTGGTTCCCTGATAACGTCGGTGGCAAAATGTGGTTCGACGGCTCGAGTACGGCGATGCGTGACTTTGCGCAGGCGCAAGATAAGTGGGCGGCGACCTGGCCCTCCTCCCAAGAGGACCGCGCCATGCGAGTGTGAGTGTCCTTTATCCCCATCCGGTAAGCGTACTGCGGTCGCTCACGGAACGTGCTTTCTAGCGACTACGTGAAGATGTGGAAGCTCGGTGGGTGCTGAGCGCGCACCTGCGTCATTTCACTTCTCGTGTACCTCACGAGAACACACGATGGTCGTAGCATCCCAACGCTTTATCATCATCCCCCTGAACACCTCTCGGACAGAGATTGAGTAGGACAATCTCCATAGACTGCATCATATACCGTTCCCACACCCACACACGACCTTGCTGCAGCTAGATCCCCTTGCTATCACGACCTCCCGTACTCTGTATCACCATACCTTTCTGCTCCTCCGCTTACCCTCCTCCCGCTTTGTCTAGCGCGCTTGTTGTCATCCTAGCCTTTCTGTACGACTTTGCCTACATATGCTTATGGTCTGTAATTGTTGCTGTGCTCGTAATCGCTGCTCACGCCGCGCATCGTCTCGATCGACGGTCCGCGTCCGCTCTTTGCTTCTGTAGTCTTCCGTTAGCCTTCCTCGACTCTACGTTGCGTTCATGCCTTTCATACCATCTGACGCATTTCATTTCATGAATTCTCCACAGTAGTGTCCATCCACCGCCATGATACGCTCACATTCATGTTCAAGTTCCGTAGTTGTCATATACCACGACAATATAAAATTTACGCACATTCGGCACGTCTGACATCAGGTTGTTGTTTCTTTGCGCGAATCTGCTGCAGACCTGCGGACAGCGCCTGTTCAAGTTCGAGACCTATCTGCCAATCTGCACAGCAATATGTACCTCATGAACGCGTCATCCATCAGCACTTGAGTATTTTGCGGTCTTTACCGGCGTCCGGCGCCCTCGCGTACCTTGCTTCATTTCCAGCTGGGTCTCGGCCTTGCCTTTTCGTGCTGCGCTCATCGAGAACTCGACGACGCCAGCAGCTCTGATGCTCGGATTACGTTGGTGATTCCAGTCGTGTTATCGCCGAGGCTGCGTGCGCTCAACAGGATTTGCAGTCGCTGGTGGCACGCCGACGACCGATATTCGCATTGATCTCGCAACGGCGAGGTTTTCCCGCTCCTCAAGCACAAACATACGATCGTGGGGGCTGTCAAGATGAAACAAGTAGTCGATGTACTGCACAGTACTTCTCGACTTCCTGAGATACAGCACGTATCGTTGATCGCGTGCATTCGAAGGTGTGTTGTTCGGCTCTACCGTTGTCGCGGGATGGTGGAACAAAGACCAAAGACAAGGGCCGCAGAAGGGTTTCTTCTCTCTCATCCTTGTTCGCGACCGTGCGGCGACCACAGATGATCATTGGCTCGGAGCCGCGGGTCAACGGGAGCAGTGCTCGGTGTGATCCGGAGGGTTGGTGAAAGCCCGTCCCCGACAGCGCCGGCGCGGCGGTGGGAGAGAGTGTGGACCCGGCGTTCAATACAGGTGGTGCGACCGTATTGGAAGATGGTGTAGCCGCACGACTGGGATCTGGAAAACAACAATCGGACGATCGACGTACAGGTTGTTGGGATGGGAACAGACCGCGGACGGGGTCCTAGCCCCTAATATGTAGTGGTTCATGGAATTAAGAGTCCAGCCTCTCGGGCTCGGGCACGCGATGGGAATTGGTCGTGCGAGTTCCTCGGACTGGCGTATAGTAACGCCGTGCCATACGGTGAGTGGATCAAAAAGGTGTGCTTCTGACGGCCGAAGCTGGGGGGAGAGGGGGCACCGAACAAACGTGGAGAACAGCAATTCGAAAGAAAGCTGGAGGGGACGCTTCCCGCGTGGTCACGGTGAGGCGCAGAACGGCCCCGTGAGCTGCCACAATATGTATTGAGGATGTGGTGTGGTGTCAGTTAGAGTCCGACGGCTAACGTGAACCACACGACAAGCGGCATCCTTCCTCGATTCGCCGCTTGGTCTGCAGGCAGATTGGCATAAGATAGCCACTTCGGTCCTATGACGGTCGTGTCAGCTCAGCGGCGGCCATAGGCGAGCGTTGGCCGTCGCGTCTCTATTACTGACATCATCAACTGCATGCGACAGACAGTCGCCCCATCTCCGTCATACGTCTTCTGAAGATGAGTTTTGTTGAACGTCCGTGGGAAGTCCTATATGAGCGGGCCACCGCGCTCCAGTTGTTACGAGCTAGAACATGATTAGAGTTCACTTCTGGAGTATGTGAATACTTTGTCCGAGTAACGACGTGCGGCATCTTCCCAGCGAACCCATGGGTGTGCGAGACAACGCTGCACGCTGCCCGGTTCGCCCACGCACTGGTACATATTCCCATCCATGATCCCGCTGAGGGGGGCCGGTCGAATGCACGCGTGCCGGTGCGTGGAAGCACGTCCCGTCAGGCTGTGCCTGAGCTAAAGTGTAGGCTATGCGAGTACATCTGGAGCGCGGGCGAACCGAGCGACAGATGGTTACTTGTCGGTGGCATTTCTTGGAAGGCAAAGCTGTTCATGGCAGTGCGGCAGACAGAGATGCATTCTCGGAGCTCCGATGTCGAGACCTCCCCGAGGGTAGTGTGCTCGAGGTCGGTCGCTTTCGTGGTAGTGCTAGGAGAGTCACCGTCCAGAAACGTGGAAAGAGACCTTAATCCGTAAACCAAAGCCTCATTCTCAGTGCAAGACGGCGTGCTGAGTAGGCCGCCATCTCTGCTTGAGTAGGAGTCCCTCAACAATGGACAGTAGTGGGATAGCTCACACATATGTAGGCTGTGGTCCCTCTAGGTCTCTTAACAACGAGGACCTCTTCCGTGGATATTGGCTTACCATGTCCCATGCATAGCCCCACGACCGCTAGCATTATTGTCACACTTGGTGAATGAAAAAGGGCTCCAACCGGCGGTGAGATCGCTCGAGGTGGTGTCCCATTTCGATCCGAGCGAGTGCGCACCAGGCTAGGATGGATCCCTACCTGCCGGTTTCTGATGGGCGAGTGGGGTCTTACAGCTTTGGGAGCTATCAAGCTCTCTACCTGCCCGACGTCTGTTCGAAAGCCGTACGTGTGTCTCGAGCGATGCGCAAAACGTAGGCAACTCCGCCCTCAGGTGGAGGGTTCTATCCTGTTGTTCATGGTCCAGGTGACAGGGGATCCCGGACGAGGCATGGCAGCTATTTTGTTTCGAGTTATGTGCACATTGTTGCGGCATCAGCACTTCAGGATTCTGCTGATCGCGTCTTATCTGGGGACCCGTTAGACGTTGAGCAGATTGAGCGCCGCTCAAGGTCAGGCCGGGTCCCCGCACATGCCTGAGCCCGTTAAGCCGCCAAGCAAGATCCTGAACCGCCGACAGTAGTCCTTGAAGAGAGCCTGTCACCATGCACAGGTTCTCCTTTCAATGCTCATCGGTTCCTTGGACAGCTCTTGGTCAACTGTAATGACGATAGCACTACGAAATCCAAGCATGACGTTCGAGTGCGCGGAGAATCAGGGTGAAGACGGTCAGCCGCATGCTTTACCTGGGACGAGATGACGGTTCCTGGGGAATCATGGATGGAAGAGCGAAGCAGAACTTTGAAGGACACGCCCGCTGTCAAGGATGTCAGGTTAGGTGATTGCAACACAATTGGGTGTAGCGTGTCGGCGTGCTCGGAGCAGGCTGAGGTACGACTGGGAGTGATGCATGCCAGATCGCTGAGGGCTACTACGGCGCGTTGTCTCGGAAGAAAGGAACAGGGTGTTGGTCAACACCCCCTGTACCCCTCGTGGAGCCTGATCAAAGCAAGTCGCGGTCTCAACTTCGATAGCGTCCGTATCGGAAGCACTGTCGAGCACTGAGCAGCTGACTCCGGCGGGTGAGGACGCTTCTTCGAATTGCTCCCCCCTTTCTTGCATAGCATGCAATTCATTTGGGCGAGCAGAGACCATATAAGAACAGTCTACGCGTGTAGGCTTTCTCTACACTGGAAGGAGTACGCGTGTGGAGTGCAGGAACGCACCGAGATATGACTTGGAGATGTTTGGCAATAAACTCGAGTTCTGCGGAAGACTAAAGGAGAGGCTCGATGAGCAGCAAGTATTTCCGAGGTTTTCTGGCAACAGATATCAGTCAAGGAGCTCATCTACCGGATGCGAGGGTGTGTAGTCAGCTCGAGCTGACGAGGACAGCACGCGCCGTTAAGCGCGCCTATGTGACGCGCGACGCGTCAGGTCACCTGTGTCACACGTGTGTCACGCGTGCAGACGGGCGGTCCGTGTCACGCGGCGATGGCAGCGAGTGTGGCGGCGTCTACATAGGTACGACCATCTCTGCGTGCTCTTCGTCGTCCTCCGCTTCTCATCTTCTCCCCGAGACCTCTTCTGGCGGCGGACTGCTTCTGTGCACACCTGGGAATACTGCATAGACAACATGAGCGGACGGTCTCGCCATGCAAGCGCCATTCTCGGCCAGGATCTCTTCGGCCGCCTCTCACAGACCAAGGTCCTCCTCGTTGGCGCGGGTGGTATCGGCTGCGAACTCTGTGCGTAACCACCCATCGCGAGCGCCATCATGTCTCTCACATTGACATGGTCACATACGCTCCCCTCGTGCTCTTCGCGCCGTGCATCTTACAGTGAAGAACATCGTCCTCACTGGCTTTGGTGACATCACCCTCCTCGACCTTGATACTATAGACCTCTCCAATCTCAACCGCCAGTTTCTATTCCGAAAGAAGGACATCAAGCAAAGCAAGGCTATGGTGCGCACCTTATCCGTAAACTTGTCCGACCGAAAGACTCACCTCTGAACTGTGACTGTCATTCACGTTATACAGGTAGCGGCCAAAACCGCGTCTGCCTTCAACCCGAACGTGAAAATCACACCAATCCACGCAAACATTAAAGAGCCTCAGTTTGATGTCTCTTGGTTCCGTCGTTTCCACTTGGTCCTCAATGCCTTGGATAACCTTGGTAAGCACCATACACCCCTCGACCGCTACAACGCTCCTCCTCCACCTTTCTGCTGCCCGTTCTTCCATCTCTCCCGCGCTTCTGGGTGTACTCGGGGCCTCTTCCTCCCTTGGACTGGGCTTATCAGAAGAGAATAATATATACGGCATTCCTGCTATTGGGCGCTTGCCGGTGTCACACTCCGGTGTCCTGCGAAAGCTGGCTCACGGAGTGTTAGCTCTGAACTGGCCTTCCCAAGTCCTAGCGCAGGTTTGTTCCATACAATGCGACTACCACGATCCCTAGGTTGGCTTGCAGCTTGGTCAAGAAGTTGTCCGGCGGAGGCACACGTCTGCGTCTGCATTTGTGCGCGTGCGCCGCTCCTCAGTCACCCACGCCCCGTGTTCTAGGCCGCATCGTTTCCCTCTCGAAGAGGACAAGAACCCACCGCGATCGGAGCGCCGCTTTCTATGGCGATCTTCACCTACCAACCTCAAGGGCTCGGTCTTTCGACCCGTCTCCTGGTCTATCTCATCCTGGAGAGTTATCGCATATGGACTGCGTCGACCACCACTGTCCAATCTCCGCACGTCTTCGAAAAAGTGGTGGTCCACCATGCATACCTCCTCTTTGTGCCTATGCGCCACATAGTCACCTGGGCGATGTCCCCAGCGCCCGCACCTCCTATCAAATCGGCGGACAAACTGTGGTCTCGTGCGGGACGTAGTTTACGAGATGTCACGCTTCTTCCGCCTTCTCGTGTGTACAGACGGCGGTCGCTGACCCTGCGTTCCATTCCAGATGCGCGCCGGCACGTCAACAAGATGTGCATGGCCGCCAACGTGCCCCTGGTGGAGTCGGGCACCGCGGGGTATCTGGGGCAGGTGCAGCCCATCCTCAAGGTATGCAGTCCTATCGGATGCTGGCTGCGGCGTCGGCGGGACTGACGATGCGAACGCGAACTGCTGGCAGGACCGCGCAGAGTGCTTCGACTGCGTACCGAAGCCGACACCGAAGACGTTCCCGGTGTGCACCATCCGGTCGACACCGTCACAGCCCATACACTGTATAGTGTGGGCGAAAAGCTACCTTCTGCCGTAGGTCGCCCGTAGTTACACTCCGTCAGGAGTTGGTCGCTGACATTGCATATAGCCAACTGTTCGGCGAGGACGAGGACGGTGGGGAGCTGGATGAAGCCGAAAAGCAGGGCGAGAACGGTAGGTGGTCTTTTGGTCGTAGCTACGTTGTCCTCACCTAACTATCCCTCCCTCCCTACCAGCGTCGGAAATCGCAGCGCTCCGCAAAGAAGCCCAAGCCTTTAAGGCCGTCCGCACCGCCCTCCGCTCGGCGCCCTCCCCCACCGCGTCCTCATCCTCATCGTCCTCTGCCGCGAAAGCAGTCTTCACGAAGGTCTTCCACTCCGACATCCTCAACCTCCTCTCCATGGCGGACATGTGGCGCTCGCGCGCGCCGCCCACCCCGCTCGACTTCGACCAGATCCGCGCGGGCTCGTTCGCGTCGCCCCCCGCGGCCAAGCCGCACCCGCAGCCGAACGGCGTCCACGCGCACGGCAACGGGAACGTCGACGGGAAGCCGACGGGGAGCTCCGCGACCGAGATCCTGCTGAACGGCGCGGGGGGGCCGGCGGGCGCGACGGGCGCGGGGCTGAAGGACCAGCGCGCGCTGAGCCTGCAGGACAACCTGGAGCTGTTCGTCGCGAGCACGGAGCGGCTCGCGGCGCGGGTGCGCGCCGGGGAGGAGACGATCGCGTTCGACAAGGACGACGAGGACACGCTCGACTTTGTGACCGCGGCTTCGAACTTGCGCTCTGCGGCGTACGGAATTCCGGGAAAGAGCCGGTGGGAGGTGAAAGGTATGTATCTTCCTCCTTCCCTTTTTTCTCGTCTCATCCTGGGGCTTACTGTCATGGCTTCTTCTTTCTCGTTTCTGGGGTTTGTGGGGCACTATGTGGACGGCAGAGATGGCAGGGAACATCATTCCAGCAATTGCGACGACGAACGCGATCATCGCGGGCCTCATCGTGCTCCAGGCGTTGCACCTACTCCGCAAGTCCTACGACGCGCTCCGGAACGTACACGTGCAGTTTAAGCCGTCCATGCCGCTCAGCGCGATCGCGATGTGCCCGCCGAACTCGTTCTGCGGGGTCTGCCGCGACACGTACACGGAGGTGCTGTGCGACCCCGCGCGCGTCACGCTCCAGGAGGTCGTCGACGGCATTCTGGGCGCGGGCCAGGACGCGGAGCAGCGGGAGGTGAGCGTGTACGAGGACAAGCGCGTGCTGAGCGACCCGGACTGGGACGACAACAACGGGCGGACGCTGGAGAGCCTGAACGTCACCAGGGGCACGTTTTTGTCGATCGTGGACGAGGAGGGCGAGTACGCGACCGTCCAGGTCGCCATCGGGGTCTTACCGTGCGTTGTTGTCTTTGCCTCGTTCGTTTCGTGCGCGGATGCTCACGCGCACCGCGCGCCTTCCCCATCGCAGGCCGAACCACCCCGTCGACGCGCCCGCACTCGTCCTCCCCGAGCCCCTGCCTAGACCGCCGCGGAAGGAGAGGCCGCGTCCCGCGACGCCGTCCCCGCCCACGCCGTCGGCCGCCAAGAAGCGGCCCGCGCCGGACGACATCGAGGAGATCGACTCGCCCCCAGCGAAGCGCGGCAGGATGGGTGCCGATACCGCCTCCGCGGTGCCGTTCACCCCCAGCAAGAAGCGGCGGCTGGAGGAGGACGGGCTGATCATCCTCGACAGCGCCGAGGAGAAGATCGAGGAGCAGGACCCGGACGTCATCGAGATCGACTGAGATGCGTGCTCCTCCTTTGTCCTTGTACCTTGCATCGTACGGCTATGGTCGGCGCTGGTGCTTGTCCCCAGCAACCGGCATATTTTTGTACGCTGCGCGTCGTGGTGTGCAATGTATATATACATACATAGGCTGGAGGCGCATGCGCATGTTCATACGTTTCTTGTCTCGTCTCCACTCGGAGCTGTCGTAATCTTATGTTGCTATCGTAGTACTTTACACATACATACATGCATACGTGCGCCCGTGCTGCCCAACAAACATGTACATATTGCTATGGTTCGTGCTTTTCGTATACAGCGCCACGTGCCATATGAAAGACGGACTGTCCCGACACAATGTTGATGCAGCAGACATCGTCCTTCGTGGCAAAAAACCAATATAGCCTTGAATATAGCCTCATGTCGTGGGAGTGGGAGAACTCGGGGGAGATCTTGCATTCTTGCGCTCATACATAGAAATAGAAAGCACATACCCGGCTGGCAGGCCCATGTCCGCTACGTGGCTCCCTTCTCCTGCCATACAAAAGCCCTCCTACGTTCCCGGTTGTTGTCGCATACATACGGATCGTAATATTGTCGACGCGGGTACTGATGTTGCGTCGAAGCAACGCACTCATGGTGTCTTCACCCTGCGCTCCGTCCGAGTAGAATCGCCTCTCGCAGCCAAGTCCCGCTGGGAGCCACAACCGGCGCAGAGCGACATGTGATGAGAAGAAGGAGCTCAGGGACGTCGTGGTACCATGATGAGAACAAGGTCCGACATCAGACGCCGGAGCAACAAGACCGATCGCGCACAAGTTTGACTGGGACTCCCATCCCGCGCTGCGAGATAGCATCGAATACGTTGGACTGAGGCCCAATACTTGCCATGC
>NW_006766915.1:119641-210644 GCF_000275845.1 Dichomitus squalens LYAD-421 SS1 | reverse complement strand
CGTCAGCCTCCATATCGTTGACTCCTCAACGACACACTACTATACCTGCTCGTCCGGTGGCCTGGTGTGCATGGCAAGTATTGGGCCTCAGTCCAACGTATTCGATGCTATCTCGCAGCGCGGGATGGGAGTCCCAGTCAAACTTGTGCGCGATCGGTCTTGTTGCTCCGGCGTCTGATGTCGGACCTTGTTCTCATCATGGTACCACGACGTCCCTGAGCTCCTTCTTCTCATCACATGTCGCTCTGCGCCGGTTGTGGCTCCCAGCGGGACTTGGCTGCGAGAGGCGATTCTACTCGGACGGAGCGCAGGGTGAAGACACCATGAGTGCGTTGCTTCGACGCAACATCAGTACCCGCGTCGACATTACGATCCGTATGTATGCGACAACAACCGGGAACGTAGGAGGGCTTTTGTATGGCAGGAGAAGGGAGCCACGTAGCGGACATGGGCCTGCCAGCCGGGTATGTGCTTTCTACGAGTGCGAGAGCGCACCACATCCCGAGATTCTCTTACGTGGGGCTATATCGGCATCACGACAAGGACACCGTCTGTCCTATCCTGTCGTGGTAGCGTCCGGTTCTTCGTCAAGCGGACATGCACTTTGATCGTAGCCATGTGAAGGCCTGTGTTTGCGAGAAGGACGACCAGCAAGCTATGCATCAGCGTGTTTCTTGGGCAGTCTGAGCAGATGTACGTGTACACGATACCTGATCCCGGCCTCCCATTTGCCTTCCCAGACAGTGATGCCGAGCTCGAACAGCAGGGGAGGAGAGTGTTTGGAAGGCTTGTCGGGTCGTCAGAACGACCTACGGAGCGACGACGCGTCAGCAGCATAGAAGCAATCCACTCCATCATGGAATTGCGTAAACAAGCTGTGGCTATTTTGATTCCTACAAGCAAGTTACAGCCTAAGTGTTTCGGTGCAGCTAGAAGTCACTATGACGGCTAAGTAATGTACAGCGGAGACATACGACAAAGCATCAATAGTACACGAGTGAACAATGCGGGCCTAGTGCCCTTGATTGTCATGGGAGGTAGTTATGTTTTAAAGCTGAACAGCTCCGACTCGCGTCCGGCTCCACTCAGAGAGGAGAACCTGGCTGTGGTATGCGGGGCGGTAAACAAGGGCCTTTGATAGTATGGTTGGAAAAATACAACGAGCAGCAGAAGAAGGGAATGCAAATTCTGACTCAGCCCGCAAACAAGGAGAACGCATAAAGCCACTCACTACGCGGAGGCGGCGTCAGCTGGTGACACTAGGAGTGCCACCAGGAAGGTGACAAACGGAAGGATGAAAGGCCCGCGTCGTTCCTGTCCGCGCCCTCTGTCAAGCCCTAGGTACGTCGCCTTCGATCACGATGTCTTCGCTTGTGTCCATGTCGCATCTAGCCACGCCTCCTGCCTCGCCCTCCTGACTCACGGCCTGAGCCACAGGACGCGGCTCCCGTTACGTAGGAAGGGAGGGAAGTAGGTCAATGTGTCCACGGTGTTTCCGCTCAACATGTTGGGAAACATCGCCGGGCCGTGTCCCCTGCCACGAGCACTCCAGTCCGTGCAGGGTGAGCAAGCACCCCCACCTCGCATGCCAGTGAGCTGCCTTCACGTGTCGAACGAAGGTGTTCCCCTGGTCCTTTTTGTGGCAAGCGCGGCACACGATCGCTCCGTTCGTTTTGAAGATGCGGCCATCTTCGACGTGCTCCCTGAAGTGCTCCGTAATCTTGCACTTCGACCGGGCAGCGCCCTCGCCCTCGCCCGTCTGCACCAATTGGAATTTTTCCGTGCACGTCGGCCACGGACACGGTGCGTTAGGCATCACCGTGCAGAGACGGTCGAGGACGTCGACCGGGATACGCGGCCGCTTGGACTTCTTGAATTGGCCGACGTTTACCGAGGAGCCACCCGGCAACCTCTTGCGCTTGGTGGGTGGGACGCGTGCGGTGTAACTGTTGTCTTCAATGGGTGCTCTACGCCGCTTTCCACGACCAACAGAAGCAGAAATGGGTGACGTACTTATTCCTTATCGCTGTTCCTGTCACTGCTCGCGTTGCTGACGGCGCCGACTTGATTCTCCTCGTCGGCGCGGCGGGGGTGGGCCGGGTATGAGGCTTTCCTGACATGGCGAGATTGGTATAGTCTGTAGGATGACGGTTACAAGCGGGGATCTCAAGGCATCCACCGCAAACTGGACGTCGAGACATCAGGATGGGTCCTCGATTTCTGGCCAAGATCGCGGTATGAGTACATTGTCGACTTTGCAAGAAGCGAACCTCACTCACCGACACACATTTCTGTGTGTGCACCTGCCTGCTAGGCCGTCCGCCGCACCTTGGCCATCCCTATCCTGGGCCCCTTCCCCTTCACCTCCTAGTCGCGCCCACGACATATCGGCCTCGTCGCGGTCCAAAGCGTCCCGACGGACGACGTGGAATATGATACAGAGTATCTCTGTTGGATGGTTGGCGGTAGACATGTGGGGCCGGGGCTCGATGGAGGTGGAGGCTGTCGATGGGAGGAGAGCTTGACGGCGAGCGGATGGATGTCGTCGTCTCCCATATCGTCGTCTTCTATCTCGTTCTCGCTGACCTCCGAGCTTTCTTCCAGCCACGACAGTATTGGAGTTCAGGAGTGAGGCGTAGGTGAATGCAGTCGTCCATTAGTGCGTACGGAGTGCATAATAAATACACGGTGTAGATACAAAAGACTTTGTAACTCTCGCAGACACCTGATGCAAGTAAGTAACAAACAACAAAAATAGAATAAAAGGTCTTATAACACAACAGTCAGCTTGTTGTCCTCTTTGTCTCTGCTGTCGAATAATATGAGCGAGCTTTCCGCGCCGCTCTGCATACCCGAGGCCCGAATCACTGCCGGGTGACGCGACAAGTGAGATTATCGAGTCTTACAAACAAGGCAATCATCGTGATCTTGGTAAAGCCCATCCTTGTTATCGCAAAATCGACATGGGGTGTATGGGACAAAGAACACAAGTCATGAGTGACAGATAGAAAGGAGCGATTTTTGGAGTGGAGAGGGCGGTAGAGGCGAATCCCAGCGTCTCGCCTGCGTCTGGTCGCCGCGTCACTTGTGTTGACAACCTTTGTCCCCTCGTGTGGCAACGTGACCAACGTGAACGACCCTTCCGGCAGTGAAGAATATAACACAGGAAACATTAGCATTCTCTCAAACTGAACCAACGCCAATGTGACATATGTACCGGAGACCCACACAACCATTGTCCCCCACATCACCTTTGGACCTTATGTTCTTCTCCTCCCGTAAATTAATCAAAGCCGACGCTGAACAGCACATCATGATGCCATAAACTTTGGGTGTATGATGCGAACACTCACCACTATGTCATTTCTAACAAAGATCAGTCGAAGGACTCACCTTTCCAGCCGCATGCAAGCCCGCTACGCCCTCATCTACGGGGTCCCCCCGATTATTCAAGCATTCGCCAAGGACCGATGTTTGCGATATTACAGACATGCCACAGAGACGTGTATTGTTGAGTCTCCCTGCACATGAACCAGATGCCACAGTCTTCGCGCTGGACGTTAGTTGCCATAAGCCAATACGGTGTAAATTTTTGAGCATTTTTCCCGTCCCCGGGACCTACACGCTCGCTCGTTCATCGATAACGGTCCCATCGTGCCAAGGAAGGCGCCAAACGCGTACGCCTGTGAAGCACGGACGGATACTTTGATCCCGCACGCAATCCATGGATCGTCGGCCACTACAACTGCCCTTTCAACCTCCCGGCTAAATAGTCCCAAAGCAAACGACAGCACAGAAGCATGCGTTTCGAGGAACGACAGGAGCAATGGACAGCCCTCTCACGATACTAGCTCGGCTTGGGCCACCATGACGTTTCCTTAGAGCTACCACCACGAAGCAGCGCGGATTCTTGACCATTACGCAGTGTCCACCACAACACTCATAGACATAGAATGATGCTTTTTGGTCGATGAGATCGAAGTTCACCCTACGTCACTGGTTCACGAAACCCTTTCTTCGACTACTTAGTGCGCAATGCCCTTCGAGGGCGCAAGGGCATCACGTTGTGTCATAACCCAGCAAAGGTTGAGTGCTGAGTTGGCATCTCGGCCTGAAGAACTGTTCAGTGGCATATCCTTCTATCATTCCTCTTTTGCAACCTCCACAAGTTGCGGGAACGGTATCAAGCCCCTAATGCTTGGCGTACACCGCCGGTTCTCATGCTGACTATTTCTCTTACACGCATAATTACATTCATGGTGAACGCCGTTGCCCAACTTTCGTTGTGCAATGGCACTCATCTCGTGTCCAGCCCTTCCTGATCATAGTTTGATTCCCCGCGTGCGGTAGAGAAAAACACGCTCTTTGCGACACAACCGATGCCCATGACGAAAGAGTGCGCACCTATGATAGCACTGCTTGGATAGGTACTGTCGTGAGTCAATCAACTCGTTGGTGAGCCCATTGGCCTCATAGTCTGCGATGACTCGACATCGTCCCTTGCATATCTCCGTTGGTTGCATGTGCTCCTTGTCGTATAATGTAGTCTTCAGTCGCTGCTGCGTTGGTAGACAATTGATTGATCCAATTCAGTCTAAGCTCGTCATCTGGCAAGACATGGGGAAGCTTCGTCAGCGTCCAGAACCTCGTCCGGTCGGCGACTCACGGTTCGCCTCTCGTCCTTGCCGATCCCTGCCATCTCTCTTACATTCGAGCATGATTTCGCAATACAATTTTCCCATAGGGTGACCTTTGGACCTTTGGACCTTGCCCTATAGGGCGATTTCCAGGATGGGGGTTTAGGCAGAGTTGTGCCGGTAACAAGCGCCAAACTCCTCGTCTTCGTACCACCGCGACTAGGGATGTCTTCGTTTTCATCCAGTTGTCTCACACGGTTCCCATGGTCGTTGCTCGTTGACATCTGTGCGATGCGAGTGTTCGTGAAGCGGTCGCTCAATCCTCACAGTATAGAATGGGCTAGCTGGGAAAGGGTCTCTGGCTAAGTACGAGGGATCTGGTCACCAGGTGTTCTTTGCATGTCTAGTACGTTTCCATGTTGTCCGCCGCACCTCTTCCCATTCTCCGCACCCTCCTTCCCACACGACTATCTCGAGCTGTCATTTGTTCTGCAACGTACGTACATCATCTCATCATGCGCTTTCGGCCCCGCCAGCAAAGTGCGAGTTGCACGGCTGAGGTTCAGATAAATTTCTGCCCTTCACTCAGTACGATGCCTCGTCTAACATGTCCAAGCAACAAGGAACGATATTTCAGCTAAACTACACACGCCAGCCGCCCCTGCCGGAAGGACGTCCGGCTCGAACACAAAAACAAAAACAAGATCCAAGCAGGTATACATGTTGAGTCGTGGATCGTCACCAGCCCCTTCTGTAAGCGTCATAGTTCACATCGCTGCACTGCGCTCCATGAGAGCTCAGAACTTCTCGAAGGCCTGGTGGCCGCGGACGGGGGCGAAGTAGTCCGTGAACGTCAATCGGGCGTTGGGGGCGCCTTCGTGCGGGCGGTAGCGCGAGAGGGGGCCGCCCCAGATGTGCTGGTGGCCCTGCTTGTGTTCCGAGAGGGCGTAGCGGAGGATCCAGGACGCCGTGAAGAAGACTGCATGTGAATGTTTCAGCTGCATATACACTCGCGAGGTAGGTAATACTAGACGCACTCGCGACGAACTCGATCCAGACGAAGGACTTGAGAGCCTGGACATCGCGGCACCACCCGCGCATGTCAGCGTACTCTGGGAGGTCGGGCGAGGTGAGCGGTATGCATCCGGACGGAAATGTAAGGCGTACCATCGGGGATTGAACCGCAGCTCATGGGAATGCGGCTCCAGCGGGAGGTAGAGAATGCGTTGAACGCTGATTCCCGGGACGCTCAGCTCATGACAGGAGGATAGCGTTGAGTGTACGCACCGAGCCAGAAGATGCTTAGGACGTAGAGGAGGCCGACTTCAACTGCGGGGCGCGCGGTGGGTATGTTCTTGATGGCAACGTCGAGGACAAGCCTACAGGCAACTCGGCATCAAGCTCTATAGGTTTCATCATTCCGACGTACGTGAAGATAAGGATGACCAGGGTCGTCACTGCAAGACCTAGAGGGAAGAGATCTGCCATGACTGCGAAGGAGAAGTTTCGTTAGCTGCATGTTCAGCCAATCGCCTTGGAGCCAGGCGAAAGGACAACGGTGTAGCTGGAGCGGTGGGGAGACATTCTCGATCAAGAGACTAAGGTTTCAGCAGACGGTTGACTTGCACGATCCCGACTTTCTTCTCCCTCCTCATCTGTTTTGGACTCCTCGCGTGGCTACCCTCGGTCCTCCCGCTACCATGTGCTACGAACGAAAGAAAGGGAACTCACAGTAATACTCCTGGAAATGGTTCACCCGCACGGCGAACGCGAGGGCAAGAATGGTGAAGATGATCAACAGGACTAGCAGCCACTAGACGTTAGCATGGAAGGCAAGAAGTCAATCACAACTCGGCGGCGGGCATGGCATACCATGAACGCCAAGCTTCCTCTTTCCAATCGACGAGAACTCGGACAACGCCATTTTGATATCAGTGCTCGAACCGCGACTCTGAGGTGTTCAAGAGAAGCCCTAGAGGTCGCACAGCGAAACGAATGACAAGGGAGAAAAGACAGAAGCGTAGACTCCACCCTGTGCGAGGGCGAAGAGGTGTAGGAATACAGCGAAGGAGAGGTGTGGAAGAGTCGCGCGGGCTGCTCATCATTGTCCGCGCGATCAAGAGCGCTGTCTTGACGACCGCATCTCGCGACGCCCCACAACAGGCAATCATCGCGCGTTGGTGCGCGCGCGACACAAGTACGTCCGCGCACCGTCGCCATATGGTCAACGACTTCGCTTTCGACTGTGCAAGGCCGCGCAGACGTCGAGAGCGATCCAGAACCAACATTGCTGCAGTCGAAATCGAGCGACGCAGAGAGCATTAACATATCGCTCAAGCGCCGTTCTGCGAGGTATTTACATGTGTGTACCGAGGCTCGTCCGGAGACTCTTACTATAAATACTCCTTGCTGCTCATCCTCGTACCGCGTCTTCAGTGCACGAAGACAGACTGTCTTCACTCCGAGTCATAAGCATCCTTATACGTGACCTGTAAAGGGAACGAGTTCAATTTTAGATAAGGGCCCTTCCCTTCTATTCCCTTGGGACTCGGCCGATCTGTCCAGGCCACGACGTTGCATTCAACGAAGCATCGCAAGAATTACCTGACATTTGTATCCCAAACCGTCGAGCTCTCGTTTGGCCCCTCAACAACGCCGTCATCCACACGCTGGCGTCCCGAAGCACACCCCACAGCGCTGACAGCGTCGTCTCCGGTTCCCATCACCTCGTGACACTTGCAGTGCATTCGCGACGGTATAGGGGGACCTCCTCGTATACTTCCTAGCTGCCCTACGCTCTTCATTGCGCACTCTCGTCTCATACTGTCCATGAACACACCCCAGCGTATAACAAGACCACCATGAGTTCTCTGAAACCATGCCATGAACTCCTCCTTTCGTTCGGGCACGGGTGCATTGGTTAGTCCCCTACATCGTTGACTGATGATTTCTCTGGGATCTTACATCACTGAGCTTTCTTTGCGACAGCCAACGTCATCGGCTCCTCCCGGGTCAGTTCCACAACTCATTCGGCTTGTACCACCATCATGCTCACCCCCACGTAGCCATCACCTCCGCTATTCTCCAGCGGCCCGCCGGCTCTTGTGGACCAGGCACAAGACTCATACCCAATTCTACTTGACGAAGCACAAGGCAAGTCCCCTACTACGTCCGGTAACTGTCCGGCGTGCCATGCTCTCTCCACGCCGCATGCCGATGCTGGCCAGCGAAGCGCATCATGTGTACGGGTCATGCACGCTTCTCTACGCGCTTGCCGCCCATTGCGACGGCGAAGGATCTTGCATCTCACCGAGCCCGTAGCCCCGTAGCGAGCCGCTGATTATCATTGGTCCCATAAATACGCTCTCTCTATGGTCATGCATGTTGACCTGCTCTTCGACCCTTAACGCTGCCAATATGCACCTCCGACGAGCAGGTGTCGCCGTCGGACTTGGCTCCGCCATCTCCGCTGCTGTTGCGGCGCCTCCCGCGTTCCCCGCATCCGGAAACGGGATCTGGTACACTCAACCAGGCCGCGACTTTGATTTTTGGGCGGACGACTGGTTGCCTGTTGGGAACGGCTACCTTGCAGGTGGGTGTCACTGTTACTGGATCAGCTCTGCGCGAGATCCTGACAGCGCCTTGCAGCGATGGTCAACGGACAGGCTGCGCAGGAGGTGACCCAGCTTAACATCGAGTCCCTCTGGTCTGGTGGCCCCTTCCAGGATCCCGTAAGTGAATGGGCTTCCGGGCCGCATGTCGTCATACGCCGTTCCTGGGTGTACGGCAGCATACGGTGTTGACCTGCTTCCTGCTTCCTAGACGTACAATGGAGGGAATAAGGCGGCTTCCGACCAGGCGACCGTGGCGCAAGAAATGCAGGTGATACGTCAAGCCATCTTCCAGAGCCCCAACGGGACCATCGACAGTGCGTCTACATCTGGCGGGGTCCGTGGTGTGGATTGATTCACTTCTACGCGTGGTTGTTTAGACATCGAGCAGCTGACCACCGATGCCGGCGCGTACGGTAAGCCTCGTACCTGCAGGTAATGGCAGGTGAGTTCGTGAATTCACAAGCCGCTCTCGATAGGCTCCTACGTCGGTGCCGGATATCTGCTCGCCACCCTCGACCTGAATGGCGGTTTCTCTGACTTTGTCCGATGGCTCGATTTGGATGCTGCCGTGCAACGCACCTCATGGACCCAAGGAAACGCGTCCTTCTTCCGGTGAGTGAACTAATCCAATCGACCGACCACTCGGGGCAGACATGGCTGAAATTAGACGCCAACAGCGAGACGTTCTGCTCCCATCCTACGCAGGCATGCGTCCAGCGCATCAACACGACCGATGCTAGCACCCTTCCCGCTCTGACCTACGCCTACTCTGTCGATGCGGAGTCGGGGATCCTTATTCCCACCGTCTCATGCTTCGATAACTCGACGCTCCAGATCACCGGCACCGCCTCCAGCCCCGGCATGGCCTTCGAGATCCTCGCCCGGGTCAGCGCGAGCGGCACGAACACCTCCATTGTCTGCGCGCCCACCGGGACGAACAACGCCACGATCAGTGTCAGCGGCGCGAGCGACGCGTTCATCACCTGGGTTGGCGGCACGGACTACGACGCCGACGCGGGCGACGCCGTGCACAGCTTCTCGTTCAAGGGCGCGGACCCGCACGATGCCCTCGTCGCGCTGATTGAGCCCGCGACCGCGTCCGCGACGACGTACGATGGCGCGCTCGCGGCGCACATCGCGGACTACGCGGGGCTGATAACCAAATTCGAGCTCGACCTCGACCAGACGCCCGACTTCGCCACCCCGACGGACCAGCTGCATGACGCGTACCAGACGGACGTGGGGAATCCGTACCTGGAGTGGCTGCTGTTCAACTTTGGGCGGTACCTCCTCGCCGGCAGCGCGCGGGGCACTTTGCCGGCGAACCTGCAGGGCAAGTGGGCGAAGGACGACAGCAACCCGTGGAGCGCGGACTACCGTGAGTGCTCCGAATGCCAGAGATATTGGCGTGTGCTCATCGGGACTGCGAAGATTCAAACATAAACATCCAGATGAACTATTGGTTCGCGGAGCTGACGGGCATGGACGTCGTCACGCCCCTGTTCGATTACTTTGAGGTCCGTGTGTTGTGATTGTATGGAGACGTTTGACTGAATGTGAGGATGCCTACAGAAAACGTGGGCTCCTCGCGGTGCTCTCACTGCTCAATACCTGTACAACATCTCCGAGGGATGGGTAACGCACAACGAGGTCCGTGATATCATATCCGCGTTGTCGCAGCGTTGGTTACAATATTAAATTACCAGATGAACGTATGATGAATCTCTGCTGTTCAAAGTAACGGCGAGTCACTGAAATACATGCTGCTAGATCTTCGGGCACACCGGCATGAAGGGAGGTGGGAACACAGCGTCGTGGGCCGACTACCCCGGTACGTCTGTAGCCCCAATGATTTTTTTACGGAAGTCTTACACCCTTTCAGAGTCCAACGCATGGATGGTATGCGCGTCAAAAGACTATGCGAAAACATGGCTGATGCGCTTGCGAAGATGCTTCACGTCTGGGATCATTTTGACTTCACTCAGGACAGCGATTGGTTCAAAGCTCAGGGATGGCCGCTCCTGAAGGTGAGACCCTTATTGAAGGCTTTTGGCTTGCCGCACGCACTCACGTCGAATATGCAGAGTGTTGCACAGTTCCACCTGCAGAAACTCGTTCCTGACGAACGCTTCAACGACTCGACCCTCGTGGTCAACCCGTGCAACTCTCCCGAACAGGTTCCGATCACTCTCGGTGAGCGCCATTACGCACATCCGACCTCTCACATTTCGACAGATGCACTAAGATGGGCTTTAGGGTGTGCCCACGCCCAGCAGCTCATCTGGCAGCTGTTCAATGCCATCGACAAGGGATTCGCCATTTCCGGCGATACTGATACTGCCTTCCTTGACGGTGCGTTAGCACAGCCCCTCACATGCCCACATGGCTCAATGCTTTTATCTCAGAGGTCCGCGCGAAGCGAGAGCAAATGGACAAGGGCATCCATATCGGTTCCTGGGGCCAACTCCAAGGTCCGTACTGTCTTCTAGCTCACTTCGTTGTTCTTGACATACGCGTTTACATCGCAGAATGGAAGGTGGACATGGATTCGCCTACCGACACCCACCGCCACCTCTCCCACCTTGTCGGCCTTTATCCCGGATACGCCGTATCGGGCTACAACGCTACCGTTCAAGCGACCGCTGAGAACTACACTCATGATGAAGTCATCGCCGCTGCTACGACGAGTCTTATCCATCGCGGGAATGGCACAGGGCCTGACGCCGACTCGGGCTGGGAGAAGGTCTGGCGCGCGGCATGTTGGGCGCAACTCCAGAATGCGACCGAGTTCTACCACGAGCTCACTGTGAGTGCTGCCGCGTTTCAATCCATATCCGGAATGTAGATCAGAGTTTCGTCACAGTACGCACTCGAGCGCAACTTTGCGCCGAACTTGTTTAGCCTTTATTCGCAAGGCGAGGGCGCGATTTTCCAGATCGACGCTAACTTCGGTTTCCCCGCCGCACTCCTCGTACGAGCCTTCGTCTGCCCCAACATCGCGTGCTGTAGCACTCATTCACTTTTCTATTAGAACGGTCTGATCCAAGTGCCGGACGTAGCCACGACGGGCGACATCTACACCGTCTTCATCCTCCCTGCGCTCCCGTCCAACTGGCCCAGCGGCTCCATCAAGAACGCACGGCTTCGTGGCGGCATCAGCATCGAGTTTTCGTGGGCCCCGGCCCCTCAGGGTCTAACGTCCTTGAAGGTATCGGCGGAGTCTTTCGCTGCAAGGAGGCGGGTTCGATTCGTGCACAAGGGGCAGACGATCAAGGAGATCACGACGTCCCCAGGGATGAGCGTCAATCTAGTGTAAAATGCGTAGGAGCTGTAAGATTGGCATGTATCTGATTTCGAGTTTCGAGACGAGTACTATCGTCGTCGTGGACTGTAGGACTATTTTTCGGGAATGAGATGGCTGGTATACTGCACATTTGCGAAGGGCAGCTCATTCCATAACCGCCGGCTTGCAATCTAATCTAATCTCGCCTTTCCGAAAGCGGGTACTTGCTGAGTTGGGCGCCGGCTACGGATGACGTCCCCTGCCTGCGGCCCAGAGCAACTGCAACCTTTGTCGACGACCTCCACGACTACAGTGATGAAGGCGTTATCGACGACCCTGCTACCCTTTCTGACGCTCCTGGCCTCGACGGTCGTACTTGCGGTGCCCACGGGCGAGCAAGTCGTGCTCGACGACCTCAGTCGCGTTGCCAAGGACTGGCAGCATGCCGCCGAAGACGTGTTCCACAAGGGCGAGCAACGCGTCACGCAATGGGTACAGGACGGAAGGGAGTTCATCAAGCAGCACGATATTACTTGTGAGTAGCCAAATCGCTTAATAGAATTGCTTTTCTGAAACATCTCAGACGAACTCGTTTCACACCCCGCGTTTGAGGAATATCAGCTTCGCATGACCGAGCCGACTATCTGCGACCCCTCCGTGCAGCAGGCGTCGGGTTATCTCGACATCGCGGACGACAAGCACCTTTTCTTCTGGTTCTTCGAGGCCCGCCAGAACCCCGAGGAGGCTCCTCTGGTTTTGTGGCTCAACGGCGGCCCTGGTTGCTCTTCCACCACTGGCCTTCTCTTCGAGCTCGGCCCGTGCCGCATCGCGGACGAGGGCAAGAACGTCACGCTCAACCCCCACTCGTGGACCGAGTCCGCAAACGTCGTCTTCCTCGACCAGCCGGTCAACGTCGGCTACTCGTACGCTGAGGATGGCACCTCCGTGAACACCACCCCGGTCGCGGCGGAGGACGTCTGGGCATTCCTCGAGCTCTTCCTCGCCCGCTTCCCCAAGTACTCCAAGCTCCCCTTCCACATCGCTGCTGAGAGTTATGGCGGTATGTACGCGCCGAGCATCGCGAGCGTCGTGTACCACAAGAACGTCGACCTCGCTGCCGGAACGCTTGTCGCACCTGGGCTCCAGCACATCAACCTTGAGTCTATCATCGTTGGCAATGGCCTGACCGACCCCTACCATCAGTTCGCAAGCGTGCCCGATGCCGCATGCGAAGGCGAGTACCCGGTCTTCAGCGATCCCCAGGGCCCTGAGTGCCAGGCCCTCCGCACGAAGGTCCCTACCTGCCAGCGGCTCATCCAGAGTTGCTACAACTACGATTCTCGCTTCACCTGTGTTCCTGCGCTCCTGTACTGCAACAGCCAACTCATGGGACCCGTTGTCCGTGCGTAGCCCCATTTTGAGTACCTCCGCAGTCACAAGCCGCTGACGCTCATCTCCCCACAGAGACCGGCAAGAACGTCTATGACACCCGTCGCGACTGCGACAGGTCCAAGGATGGTGATCTCTGCTACCAAGAGCTCCAGTGGATCGAGACCTGGATGAACTCCCCTGAGGTCAAGAGGCAGCTTGGCGTCAACCCATCGATCGACTTCGCGAGCTGCAACATGCAGGTCAATCAGGCCTTCGCGCTCCAAGGTGACGGCGCTCGGAATCGCGCGAAGCTCTTGCCCGAGCTTGTCGAGAACGGCATCCGCGTCCTTATCTACGCTGGTGATGCGGATATGGCGTGCAACTACGTTGGAAACGAGCGTTGGGTCGAGGAGCTAGAGACGAAGTTCCAGCCCGAGTTCAAGAAGACCACGAAGCAGCCGTGGGTGACGCTCAACAAGGGCGACGTTTCGGGCTGGGTGCGCAGCGCTGGCGGAGATGGCTTTACTGCGGGCAACATCACCTATGTCCAGGTGCACGCTGCTGGGTGCGTATCCTCATGCATTTCGAAACGGCCCGTCCGCTGACACGTGCGTTTGTAACTCCACAGCCACATGGTGCCGTTCGATCAACCCGAGGCGTCGCTCGACCTCTTCTCGAGGTGGCTTGCGGATGTGTCTCTGACGCTGAACACCTCTGAGGCGCGCACGTATGGGTGGTGATTGCCCTCCATATCTTATACATGACTCGGACATCTTTGTACGATACTGATCATGATGTTATCACATGATCGTTATTCCGCCACGCGGAAACGCATTCCGACGTGACTGGCCTATTCGCGGCGAGTTCGTTGCAGAGCAATTAGCCTCTCGGTCGTTTTCTCCTTCCGCCTTTTACACCAGAACTCTTCGGGCTCCGATCGTATTCGCCTTCCCCCTATCACAGCATCCGCTCTTCTCTGTGGCCGATGACGCCTTCCAATCCAATCGAGCGTCGCGCCTTGGCTTCAGAATAGCCATCTTCATCCGCTAGGTCCAACTCGCACGTCTTGTTCCGCAATGCTCACTTCTTTCCTCCATTCATCATACCCAGTGCCTGCCTGACGTGTGAGCGAGAAGGCTGTCTATTATGCCAGTTTGTCTTGGTTGCCGCCTGCCATTGGCTGCATTCATCGATATCCTGCCCCGCCTTCCGGCGCTATTGATGGCCGATTGGTTCTACCCCAGACGCCACTAATCATCATTCTGGTCCTTGCCGGCCGCCGCCCCTACACTTGACTTGCATTAGGTTCTTCCATTCCAGCTCCCGTCCTGAAACTGTCAACAATCATCGCCCTCGATCCGGTCCTCCAAACTCCGCTTCCGGTCTTCGAGCCCTGGCGGGACCTGTGGAGGCCCATCTCAAGCAATGCTCAGGTTCTGACGTATAAATGGCAGGGAAAGCACGACAGTGAAGAGCAGTACTTGCACACCCACCCCCAATTCGTCTCGCTCGCCTCTCTTTGAATCATCGTACGCCATGTCCGGATACGGGAACGACAACTACGGCTCCTCCAACGACTCGTACGGTAGCTCCGACAACAGCTACGGTTCGTCCCGGAACGATAACTCTGCGGCGAACAATGCGTACGGCAGCAACAACGACTCTTATGGGTCTAACAACAACAATAACAACAACAACAGTAGTACCGACTCCTACGGTAGCGCCAACAACGACTCGTATGGGAGCGGCGGCAACCGTAACGATAACTCGTACGGCGGCAACAACGCCGACTCGTACTCCTCGTCCAACGACAACAACAACTCGTACGGCTCCTCGAAGCGCGACGCTACCAACGACAACTCGTACGGCTCGAGCAACTTGGGATCCTCAAACAACGACAACTATGGCGCCAACAACAACAGCAACAGCAACGAAAGCTACGGCTCGTCGAACAACTCGAACAGCTACGGGTCGAGCAACGACCCGAACGGCTCGAACGGCAACTCGTACGGCTCGAGCAACAACAACGACTCGTATGCTTCGTCGAACAAATCGGACAACTACGGTTCCTCCGACCGTGGAAACGACAACTCTTCGTCCGACTCGTACGGCTCCAACTCGAACACTGCCAACTCGAACACTACCAATTCGAGCTCCAGCGGAACCGGCTCCGGAGACTGGGTGGAGAAGGGCGTCGAGTACGCCGCGCAGAAGGCGGGATACAACCTGGTATGTACTAACTGTGCCCCCTCCCTCTTGGTGTGAGGTTGTGTATCTTGAGCCCTGCTCACACATACACATTTCCTCTAGGATTCAGACACGGCGAACTCGGTCGCGGGCCAGCTTCGTCAGGGCCTCAGCAAGTTCTCCGGTGCGTCCTTCCACCTCGACTGTGCTGCCATACAAGTTTTGATCTCTAGATGGTGTCTTTCAGGTGGAAACTTCTGAACGCTAGCTCTTGCTTTCGGTGTATCTGAGGTGTTCACTAAAGTTCACGATGTATGAAGGGCAAACGGACTCTAAATGAATAAGTCTAATGACTCCCATGTGCTGCCCATCGTTGACCGGTCTGTCTGGCACTTTCTCGCATCGTCCATTTCCCTGCTGTATGTTGATGCCGATGGAAAGGGTGAGCGGGATCGTATGGATTTTTGGGAGGGATGTTGAAGGAGACAGTCCGCGCCTGCGTTCCACCCGGGGGCCAGAAAAGCAGCCTGACCCCGAGGATTCTCAAAATGTCCCGAGGTCTATTGACATTGATTGTCGGGCTTCTCATGCAAAATACTCCATCACTGAGGCTAGTACTCGTGAGTAGGCTGTCACTTAGCCCCGAGGACCGAAGTGAGCCACTGCGGGCGCTTTGATTATGTTACATCTTGCCAGCGGTGATCGCAGCGAGTCGCGCTCCGTACTAGTTAACCTCCCGCCATCACTGTCACCCAGATGCACTACAATTTCATACTTCCCTGACAAGGACGAGTCTCCGAGTCGGATCAAGCACAATGCCGATGTGAGTACCGTTTGGTATCGGCGACCGTTATTAGGTCCCGCAACATCACTGCCGAGCTTAGTAGCCAGTCGACTGACCTCTTTGCCGTTCCAGTGAACTCGGTCCGGACGAACGTCCGTACTAGCTCCACCCAAATGGGCGCAAAGTGCCCCCTAAAGAGCGCCCCGTCGCTCAACCGCAGAATCTTACGTTCTCTTGCACCGACTTCGTTGTGGAAGTAATCGCCACTCGGTCCGTAAGCTGCAGCCGACGTCACGTACATGGAAAATTCGGTACTCCTGCTTGATTGAAGAGCGATTCGCCCGGTTGAAACGACTGCGCTGCATACCCCTTGTCCAATGGCGATGATCTCAGGCTTGAGTTTACACTGCGAGTGCGATCCAGTGACGTACCCGCGGACCGACACTTCCAAGATCCGGAAGAGTATAAAGGCGCATGAATGTCGTCTGTGCCCTCGCTATCTCACCATACTCACTTCTTTAATCTCGCAATTCTTCATGCGGCTCTCTACTTCAACTTTGATACTCGCGGTCGTCGGTGGCACGTTGGCTGCACCAGGGCCTGGCTCGCACATTCTCGCGGGTAGGTCGAATCATCGCCTGATCGAGTCGCTCGCGGATTGATTTGTCGTCTTGTGTCACGCTTCTAGCACGACAGAGCTCAGCGGGTGATCCAGGCGGCGCAGTCCAATGCCCCGCGGATACCCAATGGTTTGATCAGCCTATCGACCACGCTTCTACGAACTCGAGCCAGACATTCAAACAGAGGTACCAAATCGACACATCGAACTTCAAGGAAGGCGGGCCGATCTTGTTCTACCAGTCTCCTGAGGCCACCGACATTGCCTGCATCGTGAATATCTCTTGTACAAATGACGTCGTTCAAGGACTCACCGGCTCGACAGAGTGAACTGCTTTTCATGGATTGGGCCAAAGAGCTTGGAGGTATCGTTGCCACGCTTGAGCACCGGTACTTTGGTCAGAGCCTTCCGTTCGGAAACAACTCTTACACTCTCGACAACCTGAAGCCTTTCACTCTCGATAACGTCATGCAGGACGCAGTCCACTTCTTGGATTTCGTCAAGAAGAATGTGACCGGCGCGGCGAAGTCAAAGACAATCGTCGCAGGCGGTATGTCGTCGCTTCGTCCTGGATTACGGAAGATACTAACTTCCTGTGCAGGCTCATATGGTGGCTTCCTAGCACCTGTCTTCCGTCAGAATTACCCAGACACTTTCTTTGGTGCATGGGGTATAGCTGGACCGTTCCGCTCCCTCGGCACTGTGGATGAGGTCGGGGCGGAGCTCCATAACTGGTACAACTACGTCCAGAGCACCTACGCTCACCGCTCCCTCGAGGCATTCGACCGCATCAGGAATGGTTTTGCGCAGGTGAAGCAGCTTATTGACACCGGTTCGTCGTATCATCTACAATTGATAACACTGCATGACATTGTATTCTTACGCTCATAGGTCATAATGCTACCCTCACAAAGGAGCTCTCGCTATGCCACCCGCCGAGTAACAGCAGCGACGATTTGGCCACGTTCGCCTCCTTCCTCGTTTCCTCATACACCACCATGTCACAGTTCAACGGTCTCCCACCTGCCGTTTTCTTCAACGTCTCCGGCAACTCGCTTGACGTTGTTGTCAACGACACCCTTGCCGCCCCGACGCCCCTCGCCGGCATCAACCAGACGCTTTGGCATGCGCACGGTCTGGACGCAGTGAATGGCTGCCTGAACTACACGGACGCACAGAACAGTGGCTTCGGCGTGCAAGAGATACCTTTCATGTGGGCGCAATGCAATTGGTTCCCGCTCAACCTCGCGATCGCCAACGACAGCATCTTCAACATCGGCTCTCCCGGACTAGGGATGAGCAGCAGCCCGTCGGCGACATGCGAGACACTATTTAACCTGACACAGGTCAACGGGGCAGACGTCCTCACGAGGTACAACGTCACCCGGGAGGACATCGGGAACTCGACGCACATCATCTTCAGCGAGAACGAGTATGATCCCACTACGAGCGTCGCGGTACCTCCGGACTGGCTGGGCGACAACGTCAGCACGGATATTGATAAGTCAGTTGTATTGTTCGTCGCCGGCACCGGGCACGGACAAGACCTTGCCCGGCCTAATGCGACTGATCCGTCCTCCCTCACTGCAGTACGTTCTATCCTGACACGAGCCTATTGACGCAGCTAATCAAGCGTCTGTCCAGGCGCGCAATATCGAATTCAACATCTTCAAGGCTTGGCTCGCCGGCGCGAACGAGACTATCAGTGGCATTTCGACTACTATTACAGCTTCTGCAACGGCTATAGGCTCCGCTACCTCGTTTTCCGCGTCTGCGACTGCCACAAGTTCTGCCACAGGTACCGCTTCGTCCGCTTCCCTCTAGGGGACATACTTCAGCCGACTGCCGATTTTTGCTTCACACGACTACTTCACCTTCCTACATACACTACGTCAAGATACTATTTATTGTATCGCGGCTATCGGACATGTACATCACTGTCCTGCAGATGCGAATCACTCTTTGAAATCATACAAGTACCATGGCAGATCACCACGGCAGCGCGACCTCCAGCTCGGTCTCGGGCCAATGTTGGAGAGACATGAGTCGAAGATGACATGACCGCGACCTAATGATTATTGCACAGCGGCAGAGACTAGATACAATATACTGAGGTAAAATCCGCCAATAGCAGGTGGATAGCAAACGAGACCCAAACGAGCGGACGCTCATCAAGAAAGCCGATTTGGCAAATCACCGGAAAGGGATGAAGAAACCGTCCATAGCCGCCAACCCCGCCAACCCGACCGCCTCCTCTTCCGTCGGCATCAACAGCGGCGCGTCAGTCGCCGCCGCCCGCACGTTCTCTGTCAAAACCCGGCCGGCACAAGGTGCGCATGATGAGAACACGTCCTGCGCCCCCGCGAGTCACAAGTCCAAGATGTGTTTACCGAAGTGGACCTGGGTGAGCAGAACGGAGGCGTCGCCCTGGCCGGGGCCGTCGCCGAAGGCCGCGACGGCGAAGTACTCGTAGTTGTCCGCGTTCGTCGCCGCGAGGTGCGGGTAGCTGCGCGCTAGCTCCTGGCCGAGCGTCTCGCCGTGCGCGTGCTCGTCCGTCGCGCCGTTCTTCGAAAAGTGGAGAGCCTGTCGGACGGGGTCAGGTAACGGGTCGCGTTAGGGAGACAATAGTATGTTAGACGTACCTCGTGGAGAATGGTGGACGCGCGCGAGTTGTGGCCGCCCACTTCCGCATCGAAGAACGAGTCGCAGAGGCTGATCGCGCCAAAACTGCAAAGACGGTGCATTAGTTCCGCGATACTTCAAGGGACACCCCAGACCTCAAGACTCGAGACTCACTGGTTGGGCACAACATATCCGAGGACACCAGGGCGGTTCGCGCAGAAACGAGCATTGCAAAAGTACGCGTACTCAGAGAAGTTGCTGCCAGCGAGCGTCTCAAAATGGCTGAAGACCGAAGTGTGCCTGTCACCATGCAGCGCAGGGCCGAACCAGCGCTTGTATTCCGCGCTGTTTGGGCCACCCTTCACCAAGTCCCTGGAAAGGTAGTCAGCATCGCCCCAGTATGTACAAGGTAATGAGGAAGGGACCGCACTCGAGGGCATGGCGGACATATTTCTCGGCCAGGGGAACCGCGGCGTCGATCGCGCGCTTCTGCCAGATCTCACAGTGTCCGCCAGTATGCGCGTCGATTCGCTGCTTGTGCGACCTAGCATTGCCGACGACATTGATGGTATGGAAGGCGTGGCCGCTTCCACCGACGAGCGCCGAGATCTTGCCATCTGCAACGTAGTAGAACGTATTGAAGTTCTTCATCATCACTACATACTGACCAGGGCCGGACGTCGAGAAGTCGTATGTAGCAGAGACTAGACATCATTCACGAGGCCTGAGATATGCTTGCATTACCGCTAGAAGATAACGTACTGTCATGGTGGACCTCAACCGACTGTCCAGGCGCAAGCACAGTGAACGCATATCGATCGTTGGACGCAAGAGCCGCCGATGGGGAATACTTGGCCTGAACACGTTCGACTCTGTATCAGCCCTGAGTCCACACAGGCGTTCAAGTAGACATGACTCACGCTGATGCCGACGAAGTCCGGGCTGAAACCATGCCGGTTCGTGATGGTGAACATATCCGTCGGCAAGTCGGACAATGGACCGCGAGGATGGTTGAGGAGGCGGACAGCCTCATTGCCAGCATTCGTCACCGTGGTGGTGATGTTGAAGTTGTCGATGCCATAGACGGTGGAGGGGCCCGAAACCTCGAGCAACAGGGAGGGAGTAGCGATTACAGTAGCAACAACAGTCAAAAGCGACAGGAAAGCGAGAGGGAACATGTCGACACGAAGGACCAGAGACGAAGGACGAGAAAGGCGGGGTGGGACAGGGGCGGCGGCGACACGACACCGGCCATAGTCGTGTTAAATACGGACTGCGCGCTCAAGCAGTTCCGATTATGTATAGTGTTCTCTCGGTTATTGACATCGGCAGGATCTGTGGAACTTAAGAGTGAGCTAGCCGATAGTAATTGAGTGATTGAGTGCTGTAAATCGCGCTGGAGTGCCGGCGGCGGATCATCAGCGAGCGCTTGTGTTACCGCAATCGTCCCGCTGGGCACTCTTCGTAAAGGAATTGGACAGAACGACAACATTGTGCGAACTGCGGGCTTGCGAAGGTGGTAGTTTCATATGAGGACCTTCCCTACCGAACGTTCAGAAATCGTGCCGGCAGGGAGCGATTGGTGATGCGTGACGTCACGCATCGAACAGGGCTTCGCGTAGCGCCGGCCCCGACACTGTTTAGCGAGCTTCGCCCTATGTAGATGTGAGCCAACGTAGCCTACTGCGTAGCCCGTAGATCAAGCGCTCATCTCGTCGATTTGGCGACTTCATTTGAGGAGGCGGTACTCTACACAGTTGAATCGTGGTTCCAATCAAATCCGCGTCTTCCAATGGTCACGGTCAACAGCAAGAAGCGTCGAGTCTCCGGGTCGACATCACGCCAATGACTTCCTGCGCGAGAGGACATAGAGACGAAGATCGTGCATAGAGGAGAGGATATCAGAGCATTCGTCCGAACCTAGCAACTGGATTAGATGTCCTCCGTGTGCCAGTGCCTCCGGGACCTCGCTGGACGCGTTCGGAAGGCTGTCTGGTCCATCTGTGATTCTGGGATACTCCGGCTCGTCGCCGTACAACTTGGAAGTCCAGGTGCTTGACTCAGCTTCGAGATGTGCTATTCATGACTAGTACCTAGCAAACTTTGAGTATTGTCAGCGCGGTAGTTTGCACTCGAGGGAGTGCTAATGGAGAAGGCTCGGCGGGGCTTCCTCGGCCGCAAATCCTAGTATTTGGCGTGTCATTTCAATAAGGGGCAAGAGTATCCAAACCGTAGACACAGAGTTGAGAAGAGCAGAGGGAATGCGGCCGCGCCGGGTTTGTCTTGATGAGATGTCTGTTGACATGCATTCGTACCCGGCATTGTCTCTGCGACCGCTGTAGTCTCGCTGCTCGTCCCGGTCACATGCCCCGACGAAGCAATCTCCTCCAGCTTCCTCGGTGACGATGGATAACGTTCGGGCATCCATGAGACCGCCAGTACGCTGGACTTGGTGCAGGCAAGGGGCTGCGTGCGTGCGTGGCTAGGCAGCGTCGCACGAACACTGTTGTGGGGCTGCAACCTGCTGCCAGGGTTGTATCTTGTGATGGAACGAATCAGCGATGTTGTTGCTCCTACTCGACAGCCCCCGCCTCGAGCTCGACCACAGCTTTCACAGTCAAGCCACAGCTATACGCATATATACGTATGCTGCTAACTCAGACGTGCATCTGGCCCTGTTCCTGGTGGACAGGGCCACGTGGTTACGATCGAGGTGAACAGCCGTATCATCTCAACGACGAGGGCAGACTCGCATGGACACTGTCCTGACACAATAGAGCATATAGCCTTATGTTGCGTAAGAGGGAGATCCCGGGGATGGTTGCATTCTTGCACTCATTGAAAGGACATACATAGTCGTCCGTAGCTAGCAGACCCATGTCCGCCACGCGGCTTCCTTCTCGGGCCATAAGCACAAGATCCCTGCTCCAACGAGTCCCGGTTACTATCGCATACATATGATGGACGAGTTGCAACGTCGACGACGACCCGCCGCGGCCACGGTACAGATGTTGCGTCGATTCAACGTGTATATGGCGTGTTCGATCTGCGCTCCGTTCGGATATAGTCGTGGTAGGGTCGCCCCTCGCAGCCTCGGCCGTCGACAAGTCCCGCTGGAAGGCGCAACCGGCGCAGAGCGACATGTGATGAGAAGAAGGAGCTCAGAGACGTCGTGATACCGTAGTGAGAACAAGGCGACATCAGACGCCGGAGCAACAAGACTGATCTCGCAAAAGTTGGTCTGTGACTCTCATCTTGCGCTGCGAGATATCCCTGGCAGCACCGAGTACGTTGTAAAGAGGCCTTATATTTGCCATGCACACACAAACCACCGGACAAGCAGGTACAATAGTGTGTCGCTGATGAGTCAACGATATGGAGGCTGACGCGCAAACCTGCCTGCCAGACGAAGTCCAGAAATCCGCTCTTTTGCAACAGAGACCCCATAGCCGTCACAGATTGGATGGTAGAGGTGAAACCATTCCAGAATGCATGCGACACAAAGTTGGTCGGTCGCTGAAGGTGATGCGATTCATCCTCCGGTATCTCCCTAACCACCAGCTCCGAAGGGGATTTGACCAGATTCGCCTGTGGTCAACGAAACTGAGACAAGGTGCGTACCATGTTTTTTGTGTGCGCACGCATGGAGAGGCGGAGGATATGGCTATGGCAAGGAACGTTGTTCCGGAGCCCCAGACAAAGGAAGGGTACGAAATGGGCGTCTATATGCTCATCCGGCGCTACATCGCAGCAGAGGATGAGTGCCTTCGCGCAACGGGAACACGTTGAGAGGCGGCACTCACCACAGGAATGATAAAGCAGCAATATTGTGAGGGTTACTCAGACGGCCTCGTCCTTTGCCATGACGGATGCATCGACATGGTGTCTAGAACAGCGATAGTTGGAGTGCCGGGGCTGTCAGACCGTCAGCGTGTGCGCTCAGTACAGCACGGCAAGCAAAGACTTGCCTCCTTGATGTGAACCCCAGTGCATGTATAGAGTTGTGTGTGGACGGGGGTCCAACCATTCTCCCAAGTGCACATTCGCTGCCTGTTGCGGTTCGCCATGCAGTTGAGGCACAGGTAGGCGACTCCCAATTAGCCGTTGTGCTCGCGGGCCGTAGCGCAAATATACCGTGCGCGCGCCCGTTGGGCAAGAAGGTCTGCGTCGCGAGTAATGTCAGCGACTGTCTGAGGCGTAGCGAGGACGCTGGACACCTGCTGTTAGTGCGCGTTCTTCGCGCGCAGCTGCTTTGGGGCGAGAACGCATGTAGCGGTGGTATTGGTGATGGTATTGGACACAAAAGCCACAACAGGGTGGAAGGTGAGCTTCGCTCGCATCCGGCGGCAAAGCGACAAAGCGACAAAGCGATGGCACATTGACGAGGTCGTGGCCACTAGTGCACAGGCCTGAGTTGTCTATTGGTGGGGTGCGGAGGGGCTTTGGGAATGCAATGGCGACCGGATCTCGAGGTATTTACGACGCACCTGGGTCTGCCGTTGGATTCATACCTTCCCTATCCTCTCCCTACATGATGCTCGCACAGTCGCCGTCTTCGAGAACGCGTGCATTTATAGGCGTCGAGCGAGTGACGCCTGTAGATGGTGATCGAAGTCGAGGTCCGTGGTCGAGAGAGCAATCCTGATGGTGAATGGCTTGTAGACGTTGTTGACGCGCTGCGAAGGTATGTGTCGTGTTTGAATGCTCGGGATGGGATGCGCATGGTCGCGGGTGGTCTGGTGTCGTTTGCGGGAAGGTAAAGAACGGGGGAAATGATAGGCAGGAGGACGTGAGGGACGCGGCTGGGATGATGGTGGGTGATGCGGTCGATGATGTGCTCGAGAGGACAAGTAGAGAAGGGCGGAGGAATGAGGGAGCCAGAGGTGGTGTGGGGGAGGAGACGGGGTGGGCCTCCGGTACTGGAGCAGGTGAGCGCGCATGTTTAACTGCGGTGGATTGTGTCTGAAAGAACGGCAGTGTTGTGTGTGCTAGATTGTTGAGTGTCGACGCGTCGTTCGTTCGCGTTTGTCACGTTACCACGCGGGGGACAGAGGATTTAAACACAAGCGACGCGGCGACCTGAGGCCCAGACGCCCAACCACCCTCTCCACCCACCACCCACCACCCACCACCCACCACCATGCGCAACAACGTCTCCACCAATCTCGCCATGTCCGGGTTGCCCTGGATTCCTGAGGATGTGCCGTGCCCTCAGGGCGTCGGGCAGAGAACGATGGCAGGCTTGTGGGTAAGTGTGCAGCATCTCACTCGTCGCGTCGTCCGGCACTTACTTATGATTGGGGTGTGCAGGGCGGTGCGGAGCTCATTCCGTGGTTCGGCGCAGATGAGGAAGAGGAGGACGAGCTGGCGTGGCTGCAAGGAGAGGCCGTGGCTGAGGAGGACGAGGGGGAAGGAGGGGATGGGGATGGGGCGGAGGGAAACGATGATGCGGATGGCGAGGGAGGGGTAGACGGGGCAGTAGGCTCTGAGGAGAGCTCCGAAGAGGAAGATGGTCAGGACCAGACAGACGAGACAGACGAGGAGGACGAGGATGAGGACGAGGATGAGAACGAGGACGAGGACGAAACAGATGGTAAGCTCTGCTCCTTTCAAGGTAGACAATGCGCTAATATCCCCAATTGCGACAGACGTCGAAGAGGCAACCGCCATCGCCTCCGAGGCCTACTTCACCGTCCCTGGACCTCGTCCAGGCAACTCTGCGCTCACGAGCGCTCCCCTTAACGGTAAGCATTGATATTCTCGTACCTCAATGTGGTCGCTCATCTCGGCCCTCCAAGGTGTCGTGGTCCGGCGGTCGACCCGGATACAGGCGCAAGGGGTCGCGTCGTCGTCGACGGCTCCGCCACCCAGCCAAGGCCCCATCCCAAGGCCGGGGAGAGGCCAAGCAGCAAGTGGGCGGGGGGAGCCGGCAGTCGTACCAACGGCTGCGTTGTCGGCGAAGGCTCGAGGCAAGCAGCCTCAGACACGGGCCCGCCCCGCCGGAAAGGAAAACCAGGTCGGCACGGCCTACCACGCGGGCGACAGCAACGGAAGCGAGGAGTACGTCGTCTGTCCCTCTGCCTCCGCTGGTTGTGGCAAGAGGCGTCGGGAACCCGAAGAAGACGACGATGTCGACGGCGACGATGACGACGACGACGATTACACCGCCCGTGCACCTTCCGCGAAGCGCAAGAGGTTGCCGGGTGGCTCCTCAGTGAACGTCGACGCACCGAAGAAGTCCAAGCGGCCGCGTGTCCCTGTCGACGTCCTCGACCGTCTCTGCACGGTCATGCCCGACGCACCGTGCCCGTGGCCGACGTGCACCAAGAAGTTCCAACTGGTGCAGACGGGCAAGGGCGAGGGCGGGGATGCGGGCGCTGCCCGGCCGAAGTGCAACGTTACGGAGCACTTCAGGGAGCACGTCGAAGATGGCCACATCTTCAACACGAACGGAGCGATCGTGTGCCCCGCTTGCGGCAAGACGGACAAGGGAAACACGTTCGTTCGGCACGTGAAGGCAGCTCACTGGCATGCGAGGTGGGGGTGCTTGCTCACCCTGCACGGCCTGGAGTGCTCGTGGCAGGGGACCAGGGCCGGCGATGTGTCCCAACATGTCGAGCGCACACACCGTGGACACCTTGACCTGCTTCCCCCCCTTCCTACGTAGCGGGAGCTGCGTCCTGTGGCTCAGGCCGTGAGTCAGGAGGGCGACGCAGAAGGCGTGGCTAGATGACGTGCTGCCGTCGATTTCTCACTCGTGTATCATCAATGTATCGTCGCATTGCCCTGTTGTATTTTTGCTGGCTGTATTATTAGCTCTCATCTGTACCATCATCATATTGTAGCTATAGCGTGGCTTGGAGAAACATACATTGTTGCAGCTGATTCACGTGATTCCGTTATGGGTCGGTTTCTATACCGATTGCTCGTCGTCGCTATCGTCTAGATCGATAACCTGGTAAGACTCCCCCGTTCGAATTTTTCTGCGAAGTCAAGATGATCACCATCAATGGCAGCGAGAGATTCATCAGCTGTCTTGGAAGACAATAACGGAGCTTCCGACCGTCAAACTGTACAGGATTTCTTCTTGCCAGGTCCGAACTAAACCTAGTATGCCCATCCGAAAGGAAGAATCAACGGCCTGACACTCATCGATGATCGTGGCAAGCCACTAGTGACACAGAACAGTCGGAGGTTATTCATATTATCAAACAGATGCAAGGCCAATACCGTGACTTTCTCGCTGGCATAAATCATGATATACTGCCACCACAAAACAATTGAAAAATCAATCCATCGACCGTACTGGATTATATTGAGCGCTTGCGCCAGTCGGGGCGACAGGCGACGCGTGACGTCACGCGTCCGGCACAGCATCCTATAGCGCTGTCCCATTGTGGGCCATGGGCAACTCCGAGTCGAAGGCTCAATGCGCATTACTACCAGGGTCACGCAGGAGTTACTAGTCTTTGCGGGAATGATGAAGCCAACCGGACTCAGATAAGTAGCTGACTTGTTGAGAGAGAAAACCGCAGGAGCCACTCTCGGAAACTTGACTCAACTTGAATCAGCTCGTGGCACAGTCACGCCGGTGACAGCATCGGTGTGCGGGGTATCCCAACGTTCACCACGAATCAGCTCTTTTGAGTTGTGCCAATTTTCATTATCGACGTGAGGAAACAGAGAGGGTTGATTTTGTAGAACATTGGTCCCTCAAGTAACGTCAAGGACGATCCAGTAGTTATGTTGGACATAATACACTATACCAAGTCTCTCACCTTGACCACGATCCTCCCCAGCCAGATTGCAGATAGGGTGGGATGAGCACGGCCCATGAGACCGATGCACGATTCCCAAGGGCGGAGAATGTCAGCGGCCTGCTCGTTCGTCGCCGTGAACCAACTAGCTATCCAAGTAGCCGTACGTCCACCCAAAAGCAAATTCGGTAGCGACCTGACAAGTGTTATTGCATACCAGCAGAAATGATGCACATACTACTGTGGTATTGTTCAACAATGCCATATTATAACAAGCGAGACGCGAAAGAGCTGCGATTTCACAAAGAAGCCCTTTTGGAGAGCCTCGCGACTCAACAGGTCCGAGTGCCACAGGGGTAATCGCGTCTCCCAAGCCAGAACGAACGAAGAAATTTGGGATCTGGAAAGGATAGCACAAACGTCCACAGCCGCCAACCCGGCCAGCCCGGCCGCCTCATCTACTGTCGGCATGAGCAACCGCCCGTCAATCGCACGCAAGTTCTCTATTAAACGCAACGGACGAAGATCGTACGTAAGAATGTGCCCTGCTACCGTACGAGTCACAAGTCCAAGATGTTTTTACCGAAGTGGACTTGGGTGAGCATCACGGAGGCGTCGCTCTGCCCGACGCCGTCTCCGTCGCCGAAAGCGGACACGGCGAAATATTCGTAGTTCTCCGTGTTCGTCGTCGCGCGGTACGGGTATGCGCGTGCGAGATGCTGGGCGAAGACCTCGCCGCTTGTGTGCCCGTCCGTGTCGCCGTGCTTTGCGATTTGAAGAGCCTTTGCAGAGTGTCAGGCTCATCTTGTGCGGATAGGAATATGGTAGGATTACCTGGTGGACAATGGTAGACGCACGCGAGTTGTATCCGCCAACTTCGGCATTAAATACCGAGTCGCAAAGAGTGATCGTGCCGAATCTGAAGCAAGTACCCGTCAGCTCGTGAGTCAAACCCGGTATTTCGCCGCGGACTTACTCGTTGGGAGTAATGTATCCCAAAACACCAGGGCGATTGCCACAGAAGCGAGCGTTGCACCTGTACGTGTACTTCGAGAAGTCGCTGCGAGCGAGTGTCGCAAAGTGGCTGACGACCGAAGCGTGCCTGTCACTGTGGAGCATAGGGCCGAACCAACGCTTGTATGAGGCGCTGTTCGGGCCACTCTTCTCTAGAACCCTATGAATGGTGGTTAGTGCGGTAGCCTAAGTAAGGTCCTTGGCGAATGGAGCTCACTCGACAGCGTGGTCAACGTATTTCTCCGCCAGAGAGATGGCGGTGACAATCGCGCGATCTTGCCAATCCTTGCAGTAGCCGCCATCGTGTGCATCAGCACGATCTTTGTAAGGTCTGGCATCGCCGCCAACGTTGATGATATGGAAGGGGGGGCCACTAGCACCGATGACCGCCCTGGGCTTGGCATCGGCGACGTAGTAGAGCGAATTGAAGTCCTTCATCGATACTATATACTGACCAGGACCAGACGCCGAGAAGTCGTATGCAGCCCAGACTAGATAGCAATCATAACGCCTGAGATGTGCTCGCATTACTAATAGGAGACAACGTACTGTCATGGTGGACCTCAACCGACTGTCCAGGCGCAAGCACAGTGAACGCATGATGATCGTTGGACGCAAGAGCCGCCGATGGGGAATACTTGGCCTGAACACGTTCGACTCTGTATCAGCCCTGAGTCCACACAGGTGTCCAACTAAACATGACTCACGCTGATGCCGACGAAGTCCGGGCTGAGACCATGCCGGTTCGTGATGGTGAACGAATCCGTCGGCAAGTCGGACAATGGACCGCGAGGATGGTTGAGGAGGCGGACGACCTCGTCGCCAGTGTTCTTCACCGTGGTGGTGATGTTGAAGTTGTCGATGGCATAGACGTTTGAGGGGCCCGATACCTCGAGCACAAGGGAGCATCAGGAAAAACCCCCTGCGCTAATTAGCAATAAATTAGTACTAATGCCGACTAATCAGACCCTTTCTAGGAATCTACCTTGTATCCGGAGTTTTGAGTGCTAAACTGGTACCTTGCATCTCATTATCAATAGAAATACAGTTCTACCTGCTCAAAACTCGACCAATGCATGTTCCAGAGAGGTTCAAGGAGAGAACGACCGTTCCCGCACATCGCCAAGTCTCTGCGTGCTTGCCCTAAACATGGGCGCTCCCTCTGGAGCCGCGTCCGAGTGCGCGCTTGATGGTCCCTGTTGCCACGTCTCCCCCTGCTCCGCGACGTCGTTTCGTCGTCCCTAGTCTTGCTTTATCGTGAAGGCTTGCTTCATGTATACCTGCTCGATAATCGTGGGACTCTCCCCCTTCCTATGCTTATGAACATAAACTATCCTTGAAATTGCTGGCGGCAGGCTTAGTATGCGTAGCTTCAACGTTTAACGTTTATCGGTGCGTCCAGGTTGAGCGTGCAGTACCGCCATACCCTCCCAACGAGATGTATCTTAAGATGGTGAGTGAGTAATAGCAGCCAACAATCAGGTGAGTGGCGTGATGGCGTGAGGCTGCCTAGGCAGCGGCGGGGTGTGTAGCGTAACACTGAAGGTAGGTCTTTTCATATATCATCGTGCAACTGCAGTCAGCGTTTTGTCCTGTTATTAGGTGAGCCTCTACATTCTTAGCTTTGGGGCAAAGGGTCCCTGCCGTGTGGTGGTACTCTACATAGTCGGGACGAGGTTGCATTTAGGATATGGCGTGGGGACTTAGTACATCTAGGAGGTCGTAAACGTATATACATAGTCTTGTAATATGTACTGTCTCCAAGTGAATCAGATCATCGTCTATATAACACCTATGACTGCATGAATGGATGCTTGAAGATCCCGAACGACTGCCGCTGCGGAGCACTTCGGTCAGTAACGCAAGTAATGGCTCTAAATTAGTAGGGGACTAAAATAATGGGACTAATGGACTAATAGCTCTTTTTAGCGCTAAATTAGCTCGCTTAGCTCGATTAGCTGAGGGGGTTTTTCCTGATGAGGGAGCAGCGATCACAGTGGCAATGACAGTCAACAACGAGAGGAAGGCGAGACGTAACATGTCAGGATGAGAAATGAGCGACGAAGGATAAGGGGGATGAATAGAGGCGATGACCAGCAAGCACTGGCCACATCCCCTTATATGCGGTGCGCATGGCGGCGTATGCTGCGTGGAAGAGGTGAGCCACTTCAGTGATTGATAGCATATTGGTGGATCCCTTCGAGTGAAGAGACTCGGAACGAGCCGAACGGGAATTCTTTAGTCGAACCTGCATCGCCTTGGGCTCGGGATTAGACTAGATTGATGCTTGAGCCCAAAACCTGGGCCGGCGGCGTTCGGCCCTAGATATTCGGCTGCCAGTGGCTAAAATCCCTTAGTTAGCCGCGACCTCCTGTAGAAGCCACGACACCTTCGTTTTCAGTTGAACTTCTGGTGGCACACCTCGAGATTCCCATCAGGTGCTCACCTCCGTGACATCCGCAGCGGTAAGGGCGGGGGATCGCTGGCCCCGGAGTTAGCACAATCAAAGGCCGTGCGTAGAGGGAATCATCTGCGGGCGAAGTTGGTTAGAAATGGCAACGGGATGGCGATTTGACCAGGAAGCATATTGTGTGACCGGTGCTCTGCCAATGCCGTATCTTCTGCTGTATTTCCCGAAGGTTTTCATGTGTGCCCAACGACGTCAAGCAGTAAAGCACCATATACAGTACTTGCTGGGTTCCCGTTGTTTCCTATATTGTCACATATCATAAATCAGGCTGTGTTTTTGAAAACCATACTGTGTTGAGCCACATACTTACATACGTATATCGACGGATACATACTATGCAAATGATAAGCCATATAGCGCCGCCGCAGTCCACACAAGCCTCAACTCTGTGTGAGCCGATCTCGGTTGCGAATAGAACCCTCCACACGTCGCGGGAGCAAAATGAGAACCCAAGCATGCCCAGGACCTAGCATTACGGGGTGGGGAAAAATCACACAGGCGATGTACCTTGTTGTGATTGCGACGACAATGGGCCGGCAACTTACCTGCAGAGCGCCCAGCAGAGCGCAATTGCCTCGCTCAGAGCTCTGCTTGCTTGTACACACTGCCTATCAAGAAGCGCAGTTTGGCGAGCATATTAGTACGCGGGGATTGAGTTAGGGAACATGATCACCTATGGCTGCCCAGGGGAAACGTGTTGTAGGCACGCATATATGCACATCGGAATTCCTCAGCTGGAGGACCCAGCACATTAGGTCATGGTCTCCCGCAAGATTGGCGGGAAAACCCAGCTTTACATACCGTGCAAATGTTTCAGCACAAGGGCTACAAATAGAGACTGTGAAAGGGCCTTCAAGAGAGGTTGTCGTAAGATGTGTGGTGATTCCGGGTCCAGGGCAGTATGCTTGGAGAGGATTCGAAGGGCATCTTTCTCGCGATGATGTCTCCTTCGTTCAAATTTTCGCGTGTGAAAAGCAGAGCCTGAAAAGCGATGTATGTCAACATGTCGAATATGACGTACGGAGGGGAGGGCACGATGCAATTCCCCACACATGTTAATTTTTGTAGTGTCATCGTCCGAGACAGCAGCTGTTAGTTGCAAGTGGTTGCATGCCAGCAGCAAAAGAATAGAAGCAAATCGTCTCACTAACCTATCGCTACCATTGTGAGCCAGAAGTTGTGGTGGCAGACACTGATTTGGCGGCTTTCTTCTGACCATGATGGTGTACTATCCCTCCAGGGGTTTTGCAACACCAGAAATGATGGCACCTGCCTCTCCAGCAATACTGACCTATGTATTCCACAAATTTCAGGCATTGCTAAGACTTACATCGATCATATGTCCTCCAAGTTTCGTAAAATTCTGTGGAGCTGAACGCGAGCTATGGGGATGCCATGTTCCGAGTACCTGCATGAAAGAGGTTTTGCAAAACCTGTAAGCACCTGAAAGAAATGGCTTCCCTAGGATGTCTACCCATCCTCAGAGCTATCGGGGATAATTTCTGTATTGAAAATGCGCCCATACATTCGTTCGGGAAGATTTTTGAACTTTCTCAGTAAGAGACAAAGAAAGATCTGTATATCAAGCTGGGCGTCAACTCGCTTAAAGGTGTAACTAAATGTCTCCTGCTCGCAAAGGCGTCCTCCAGCCCATTTGGCTCCGAAAAGTTGACAGATGATATCAGAATGGGTGTAGCATCATGAGTCTGACATATCAGAGCGATGCATGAGGAAGGGAGGAAGGGCTCAGGGTTCTGCAAAACGCCCAGATTTTGCAAAACCCCTTGAGGGATAGTACTTGGTGCGTGGTCGCAGGCAAGCGCCGGAAAGGCTTGCCGGGAATTGCCATGCACGCCCATTAATAGGCGCGCTAGCGCTATATCTTATGCCGAATGGCTATTAGTGTCCACGCATGTACGCCCTCATACGTATCCCGCGCTGAACACCTAGTTCATGAGTCAATTGCTATCGATTATTTTGTCAAACTATGTACGTGCAAGAAATTGTCGCATAACTTATGTGCCAGAAATCACTGGGTGCAAATCAAACTGCGCCGGCCCGCGGCGTGCATGGACGGCCGTGTAGTACACGAAAAGGTGAGCAGCTTGCATATTAAAGGCAATGTGACAAGTATTGATCTGGTCACTATCTCTAGGGCTCCCTCACCAACGTGCTTGAATGGCTGCACGATGGAGCCACTGCCACTGAAGCTAAAAGAGCATACATATGACAGGGCGTCCGTACTGCACCAGTGGCAGACAGGCTTCTTTTTTGTACTTATGCACCTCCACAGCTGTTCCCGACATCGAGAGCATCTGCGTCTTCCTTGAAGGATTTTTGGGGATGGGCATCACCGATCACCAGAAGCCCGGCGACCACTACTCGATCTGACTCAATGCCCGTCACCTGATGAAACCGATCTCCGCCGAATGTTCCAATACGGTTTGGTAGTATTATTTTCTAGTGTCATGAGACGATTGCTTACTACGTGAATCCATGCTAACAGCTCTAACCAGAGAGCGCACTGCACTCGCGCATTCAACGTCTGCGGGTACGAAGGACACAACCATGTTCCTCCGTGAGGTATGGCTCACCACTATTGAATCGCTATAATGTATACATCATGATTCGCTCTCCTAGTGCTGGTCAAGCAGGCAGTCGTACACAGGCTTTAATATCATATCGATTTCGTTCACAGCAGGCTCACGAGCACAAGACCCGCCGCAACGACGACACCCCATCCAGAACCCTTCACGAGCCCACCCTCCATCGCGCCATTGTGGGTCGGAGAGGGACTCGACGCGCCGCTGGAGCCGCTCCCGCTCGGCGCCGCAGATCCCCCACCCGAAGTACTCTTCGCAGGAGAGCCGCTCGGGCTAGCCGCGCCCCCCGTTGCACTAGGGGCCGCCCCACCCGTGTTCTGCGAGGGCGAGGCGGTGGCACTCGCACTGGGCCCGCCCCCAGGAAGGGCGCCCGGGCCGCTGTCGGGGAGCTGCAGCCCGATGATAGGCATGATCGTCTGCGGGAACGAGTCTTGGACGTTGTTCTCGGACTGGACGCCCCCCGGTGCGTTGACGACGCCCTGCCCGGCCAGGTTGCAGCTGGCTTGGACGGAGCTGCCGGCCACCGCCCCGGTGGGGAACGCGCAGTCCGCAGAGCCGGTGACGACGGCGGTCGCCCCGTCAATGACGGTGGTGAGGTCTACGCCGACTAGCTGTACGTCCGTCGGACCCGCAATGAGGACACCTGCGAAGACGACGGTCAATCGCATGTACCGAAAGAGGCGGTCTTACGTGGTTTCCGGACGTACCATTGATAGTCGCCGTGTTGGTGAACGCTCCACTGGCAGCCCCAACGCCGAGCGCATAGGATGAGTGTCCTTGTCCGTCGTCACCGAGGAAGCTGGCGGAGATCGCTTCGTCGGGCAAGGCGAACGGGACGAGCAGCGAAACTACAGCCGGCGCAGCAAGGACGTCTAGGTGCGAACAAATGTCAATACAAGGCTCACCGAGACATCATAACAGCGACTAACGAGGACTTTTCAGAACCGAGAGGAGCACCAGTGCGGGAGCAAGTCTGCGGAGCATGACGAACGTTAAGCGAATAAGTGAAGGTTGTATATAAAGCCAGCGAGCCGCCTGCAAGCTCGGAAGAAGAAACGAAAGCTGGAGAGGACAAAGGTGAATTTTCAGCTCTCGTGCCCTCTCACTTTCTTATATGCACTGGACCCCAGTCGTGCGCAGCATGTTTTGCGAAGACACCAAGCACCCGTGCTGCCATGTCGTATGGCGACGAGACCAAGCATGCCGTGACTGTATTTCAAAACCACAGATGGGAGCAGTATCTGTCGAATGCATACAGCAAACTGTCCACGGCGGCACACGGAGGGCATCAAAGAGGAGCTGAAACACTCGAAGAGGTGCTGTGCCACTCTCCTGCCCTCGTAGTTGTTCAGCGTCCCGTACCTACATCTTCTCACACTTGCCAAATGAGTACATGGATGCAATGTCCGCCTAGAGACTCACAGCTTGTCGTGATCGACTGCACCACAATTGGGAGACGAATATGACTGTTACCATCTTCTGATTACGTAGAGCATTGCCCCATCACACAGTCGGAGCTATCATGCTCCGAGTCGTCTCGTACACGATCGCAGCCAGTTTTATTCAAAGTAGTTGTGACACTTGTCCAACTTCCTAGCTATACAGACACGCTATGGTGTAGTATACAGATAGCAACATGTAGGAGGTAGCTGTTCAATTCCATAACCATAGCGACCTAAGTACTTCGAGTCCGTGTACGTCACCTTTTAAGTACGTAATCTGTGCAGTCCCAGTCCATTGTCTGTTTCGTAACGAGTCCCTACAGAGTCCCTTCTGTCCTTAAGAGATGAAGCAGCGTCTCTAACTCTCTAACCATCGAACACGTATACTAGGCCAGCAATCAGCACGCCAACCATTGCGATGTAGTCGCCTCCCTGTACTCACCTTCTTCAAATTCCTCCGTTTTCGTCTTCGGCCTCTTCTCATTCTTCCTCTTCGGTCCCGATCCATCCACCCGACACAGCGTCTTCATATGCCGCAACGCCGCGTCCCGCCTGGCGAACGGCCGCCCGCACCTATTGCACTGGTACTCCTCCGCCTTGATGTGCTTCGAACTCACGTGCCTGCCAAAATTGGCGCTGTCCTTGAACGCCATCCCGCAGCACGCCTTCTGCCCGTCCTCGCCCTCGACCGGCCACGGACACTCGAGCGTCTCCTCGACGGCCTGCAGGAAGTGCGAGCGCATGTGGCTCGCCGTCTCGCTCTTCTTGCCCGTCAGCACTGCGCCGCACTGCGGGAACGCGCACTTGAGCGCCCGCTCCGTGTCGTAGTGGTACGCGGGCACGATCGCCCCGCGCGGGCTGCGCACGAGACGAGCGTTCGAGCCCGGCTCGGCGGGGAACGAGCCCTCGTACGGGAGCTGGCCCTGCCCCTGCCTGCGCTTGCGCGGGCCGTCCTCCTCCTCCTCGGGCGTCTCCGGGGGGGAGGGGGCGTCCACGCTCGACTCGGAAGGGGAGGACGTGCCAGGGTGTCTGCGCTTGGTGCCGCTAGGGCTGACGGTCACGGGACGACGGCGTTCGTCGAGCTCCTCCTCACGCAGCTCCGCGTTGGTTCCGACCGGCTTGCTCGTGACGAAACGGTACTTCTTGGGAGTGGGCGACATCACCGGAAGCTCTGCCGTGTGCGCCGTACCGACGGAGGGGATGCGCTCGACGGGCGCGGGGCGACCGCGAGTAGAAGCTGGACCCTGCTGTGTCCGCCACTGGGTGCGCGTGCTCACCGTCACGGGGGAGTTGCTGGTTTCGTGCGAGATGCTGGAGCGAAGGTCGGAGACCTGGGCCGGAAGGTCGCCATCGCCATCGTCTCGGAAGGGCGATCTGGGCCTCCAGCGCGCGCTATACTCCGCACTAGAAGACAAGGTGACGGCCGAGCGGCTGAGCGGATTTAATGCGTCTCGGTGGACGGAACTGGTCGACGAGCGCTCCGAGCCATTCCAGCTGTGATGCGTGCACCATCCGGGTGCTGCGTCGGGAAACATGGTGCGGAGAGGCGGGAGCTTGATGCACTCCGGCTCCACCTTGACGGGGTCGTCCTCGTCGGTCGGGTCGGTGTCGGTGCGGCCAGACGCCTCATTGGTGCTGTACGAGCTCACACTGGGGCTAGGGCTGGGAGAACGCGAAGGCGCCGAGAACACGGCGCTCGAGGAACCTTGGACAAACTCCGGAGATGCCGCTCGGCTGGGCTGGAGATTCCTGAAGCGCAGAAGGGTCAAGTGAGTGTCGTCGCCCTACTTGGTCAAAACGCGGCGGCGTGCGAAGGAAAGCACGCACCTCAAAGGGGGCAGGTACTGCCAACCGTCAGGCTCGGGAGACCAGCTGTCCTGCCGCTCTCTGTATGCGTGCCGCTCTGCGGTGAAAGCCGCAGGGTATGGATATGGATGCCATAATGGGGACGCTGCGCGCGAGCGATGACGATCGGGCGAGATGCTCGCGCGCGGGTGAATGACCTGCGGGGTAGGGCGCGGGGGGATCATCGCAAGGGCTTTTTGCTGCGCAATCACCCAGGAGTCAAGGTCGGGATCCCTTGGAGAAATCGCAGCTCCCTGCTCAGACTCGATCTTCGCGCGGTACTCCTCGCGGGGCTGTATCCTGCTGCGAGAGACCGGAGATGAGGAGCGGGTTGATGAGGGCGAGTACGCCGAAGGGGACATGGCCCAGGTGGAGGTCGCGGAGGTCGTGGTGGCAAAGCTTATGCTCTGCATGGGGGACCTAGTAGGCTGCCGTAGGGGGGGGAGGGTCACGCGTGTCTCCCGTGGCGAAGGGCTCTCGGATGACGTCTCTGGGGAGACGTGTGCGTCCGCCTTCTCGTAAAAGTACGAGCGGGAATGGCTATGACTAGGACAGATGTCAAGTGCGTTAGCTCAGCAGACCAGGGTCGATGCGCGCTGAGGAATCATGCGCACCTGGTGCTGTACTCGCTGCCGCGTGTACGGGCGAGCGGGAGATTCCGCGAGTAGCCGTCGGGCCTGCGAAGCCTCTCCAACATGGCTGGCGAGAATGATGTGTCTCCGTTCGAGCTCAAGAGAGGGTGCGACCTATGTATATAGGACGCGCTATGGCTGGTAGTCGCTGCCATCATGCTCAAGGGGATAGTTATACTCCCGCTCGGCGGGTATCAAGGCCTGGGCGACACAAAGGATGAGGGCAATGAGCCACCCTGATCAAAGGAGTGCGGTGATGTTTGAAGTTAGCGAACGCAGTCTGCCTGGCGAGTACCGATCAGATTCAATTCACGCGTTGCAGGTGAGACAGCGCGGTTGACCACACACGTACGCAGCAGTCGGACGCCAGGCAGCTTGGGGGCAAAGTGTCAATAGTTTGCAAGGCGAAGTCTGAGGGAGGACTGATCGCCCGGGATGCTGGTTCGGCGGCGGAGGGTTAGGGAGTGGTATATATACGCAGAACACCATCCACCACGCACGTCCTCGTATCTGAAGATTCGGGCGGGGTCAGTGGTCATTGCACGCATCTTGTGGCACCGTGTGTGCACTATGACAACGGAGCGAGCGCGGTGGTCTGGGCCCAGACCGGGATCGGAGAACAAAGGGGCCCGTTTTGGACAAGGCAAGGCAAAATAGAGGGGCGAGTATGTTTGTGGCTGGGATAGGCGGTCTCCATTGACTTCTCACCGCTCGGAACAATTGCGCCTGTGGCCTGGGAAGAACAATGCGCGACCGCTAGCCACCAGCACCCCCGCTGACGTTCCCCCTCCATCTCCCATTCGTCGCCCGAGAGAGGGTGACGGACGCATCGATCCGACATCGACAAGGGACGCGTGCCTGGAGAGCACCCATGTCGGCCTCCCAGCCATCTGCCATCAGTGGGGGCGCCTTCCATCTGAACCGTTCGAAGCAGGAAGCACGGAGACGTGTGGCCACTGGACGATCCTGGCGGAACAACTCTCAGTGGCTCACGGATTATGACGGTCCAGGCCCTCCGGCCCATCTAGAGGGTGAAAAGTGAAACGGACCTCCGAAATGGAGGGTCCTCCCGCGATTCGCCTGAATGTTACAAATTTGGTGCGTGGTGGACGCGTGCATCTCGCTGCTCCCCCGGCGATCCCTGGTGCCCAGGCCTTGGTCCACGCCGGATTCGCCACTAGAGGCCGCTCATGTTCTCGGGCCACACTGCCATAGCGTTCCGTTGAATGAGAGAAGACGAACCCACCCCCAGAAGCCTGACGTGAGAGAACGTCGCGATAGAGGCTCTTGGCCTTCGTCCCTTCGGATCCGGTCCGTAGACCTTCGCCCTCATGTCGGGATCTCGTAACAGCGCCCCGCCATACACTACCCTGGACCTACAGAACATGACAGCACAGCGACCGTCGGTGGCTCACAAATCGGGGAGAGCGAGTCAAGAGGAGTCGGGGACGGACTGCGAAAAGCTTAAATACAAGCGCTTCTGGCCGCTAGAGCGGAAGAACAAACGTTCCTGTTAAGGGAATGCGGAACAACCGGGTTGCCTCGAGGACATCTGCCTCCGAGCGCTCCGGCCGTCGTTGTCTGTTCGCCCACGTCCTGGGTCGCTCTGACGTCTCCGTACAGTCCTAGCCAGTCCTGGTTTGGTCTGCAATCATCGGGGGCGCGCGAGCATTGAATATCGAGTCGTCCCAGGTTACTACCACCGAACGTTTCCCTCGGACCCTTCCTGATCCACCACCCTCCTCTCAGTCGGCAATTGTTACCGGTACCCTCGAATTACAATCGCCCGTTTCCAGGCTCCTCGCACCCACATGTCAGCCTGGAAGGACGTTCCCGCTGCGGACCCTGTTCCTGCCTACCGATTGTTCACAGGCGACCTCGAGAAGCCGTTGCTCGATGACAGACATTACCGCGTGCTACAGCTACAGAATGGCTTGCGCGCGGTGTTCATACACGATCCCGAAGCAGACAAGGCTGCTGCCTGCTTGGCACTAACAATAGGACATATGTATGACCCGGTACGGCTTTTGCTTCCATTCTGGCCTCCAGCGGTGTCAATTCAACACCTTCTGTGATGCAGATCGACGCTCAGGGCATGGCGCACTATTGCGAGCATATGATTATGAAGGTCACGTATGTTCTTGTGCAGAGAATCCCGAGTACAGTCATCCATTCGAACCCATATGGGAATGCGCAATGCGTGTTATTGTTACGTGGCCTTACCGTCTTTACCTTGCTCCGGATTGCGAAGGCGTCTCAGCATGCTTCTTCGATAGCATACTGATATCGCCCGAATCCAGGGCTCTGAACCATACCCAGATGAAGGCGACTTTACTTCCGTAAGTCGTTCGATGTGCCTCGAGAGCTCCAGCCTTATTCTCGCAGTTCATCACCGCCAATGGTGGCGCCAAAAATGGAGTGACGGGTCCCATGTCAACCCACTACTATTTTTCGCTCAATCCGACACAACTCGAAGGGGGCCTCTCGCGGCTTGCAGCGTTCTTCTACGCGCCGCTCTTCACAGAGTCTCTCGCAGCCCGTGAAATCAATGCGGTGGACTCCGAGTTCAAGCGCAACTTACAGAACGACGCCCGGCGCCTCCTCCAGCTCAGCAAACATCTAAGCGTAGATGGGCACCCGAACCGCAACTTTGGTACTGGGAACTATGTCAGCCTCACTGATATGGGCCGCACAGGGGACACGGACGGGGACGAAGCTTCCGTCTTGCGCGAGACGAGGCGCCGGCTCGTTGGGTGGTGGGAACGCCAGTACTGCGCTTCCCGCATGGCGCTCGCTGTGGTCGGAAAAGGTGAGACCTTCAAGTAGGCTGTCACGAGAAGCTTCGTGAACGCAGCGATGGCGGACCGTTCTCCAATGCTTGCTGGCATAGACTAATGGGTGACATGCTTACGTTGTCGCAGAGCCTCTGGACGCTTTGACCTTGCTGGCCGCACCCCTCTTCTCGAAGATTGCGAGCCGTGAATACGAGCCGGATCCTGCTGTCAAGGAACCCTTCTGGGGCCCAGAGCACAGAGGGGCGAGTGACGCCTCGTATCTCGGGCGCTGTCTATTGTCTGACCCCGTACCATTCAATCCAGACCATCGTGATTGTCCAAACCGTGAAGGACGTTCATGCGTTCAGTCTGCAGTTCGGGCTGCCCGACTTGCGCCAGCACGTGACCTCTAAGCCTGCGGCGTTCCTCGCACACTTCTTAGGCCACGAGGGTGTCGGTAGTGTCTGTGCCTATCTGAAGAAGCAAGGGTGGCTGCTCAATCTCAGCGCGTTTACGTCGGGTCACACTCGTGGCCCGCAGACCTTCAATGTTGATGGCACGCTCACGCTTGAAGGGTATCGTGAGTAGTACCCATCTCTCCATGGTCCTACTGATACGATATGATTGTTTACGCTAAATGTTTCGTCTCAGTCCACTATGATGCCGTGCTGGAAACGATTTTCGAGTACATTGCTCTCATGCGGCGCTCGTTCCCTTTCCCTGACTATCACTATGCCGAGGTCGCGACTATGGCCGGGATTCGCTTCCGTTTCATGCAAAAGGGACAGCCTCACGAATACGCCGTTAGGCTTGCGCGCGATATGTCTGAACCATACCGCACGGAACAGCTCATCAGCGGCCCTTACCTATACCGCGGCAAAGACGACGCGACAGTGAAGCAGCTCCTGGATAGCTTCACCCCGGAACGCGCGAAGCTCTTCCTGCAAGCAAAGGAGCATCGAGAGGAGATTGTAGGTAAAGACGTGCAATGGGAGGCTGAGAAGTGGTACGGCACACAGTTTGCTGTCCGCAAGTTCGACGAGGTACTGTTGGAGAAGGTGAGTCGAATCAAGTCTTCGTTATACTTTCCTGAACGGCTTGCCGCTACCCAGCTCCGGGAGGCAAGTAGCAATACCGAGTTAGCTCTCCCTTCTGCCAATCGTTTCATTCCGACGGATTTGTCCGTCACCAAAGTCGAAGTTGCGGAGGTACGTGCCAGCAAAGTTATGTAACCAGTTGAAGCTGAGGTTGCTGGCACTGTCGCTTAGCCAGCGAAATTCCCAACTCTTGTGAAACGCACAGATATATCACAGCTATGGCACAAGAAGGATGACCAGTTCTGGGTACCCAAAGCCCAAGTCCGCATCGTTATCAAGAGGTACTCCCAAAGACGTCCATGCACACCACATACTAGGTTTTCAACTGACTAATCGTAGCCCCGTCGCATACACGACATCTCGTCACGCACTTCTGACCGGGTCAGTTTGCGCGCTTGGCGTGTCGTCGCACACTAACTTACTTATATCTCGAAGGCTGTTCGTTGATCTTATCGAGGACGCCCTTGCGGAGGTTACCTACGATGCCGGTATCGCAGGGCTATCGTACGCGGTATCAAGTCATAGCGAAGGCATCGACGTGACCGTAGCAGGCTACCATGACAAGTTGGACGTTCTACTGCGTATGGTGCTCGACCAGCTTCGCCAGTTGGCCGTGCAGGCCGATAGACTCCAAGTCATGAAGGAAAAGGTGATCAGTCAGGCGTTGCGGATCGTCGTTATTTGCCTTGGTGATAACCTCGTGAACCCAGGTCAAGCGTGATTATGACAATTTCTACGTCGGACAACCGTCGAATTTGTCGTACTCGTTCGCCACGTGGTATCTCTTACCCAGGAGATGGACTCCTGCGGAGAAGCTTACTGAGCTGTCTTGTAAGCGCAGTCGATTACGACACTGCTTCCGCTGCTGAATCCAATTGCCAGCGATCACCGAGGGCGATATCGAACGTCATCGTGATGCACTGTTTTCGAAGACATTCATCGAAGTCTTAGTAAACGGTAATTTCAGTAAAGAGGTGCGTGTGATTCGTGCTGTCAGTTGTCCCCGCAGTCGCTCATGCCTGGACAGCGTTCGTTGGAGCTTTTGGCTATCGTCGAGGGATGCCTTCAGTCACAACCTCTTCTTCCGAGCGAAATCCCCCATCCACGCTCCTTGCTCCTCCCTCCAGGTCAGTTGCCTTCCCACCATGATCATAATCAGGACCACACAGCGGATGTACGAGATAACCGACCATCTTGTCAGGCTCGAATATCATCACGCGCAAGCGACTGGCGAACCCGAAGGAGGTAAATAGCGCCCTTTCCTACTTTTGCCAGTTTGGCGAGGTCTCCGACATCAAGATTCGGAGTGTCGCCGCTCTGCTCCATCAAGTGATCCGTGAGCCCTGCTTTACGCAGCTCCGCACCCAGGAACAGCTTGGGTACGTACATATGTCAGCCTCAAGAAGCGCTCCTGCCGCGCATCCGCTCGCACGCGCTCACAGCGCGTGCGCGAATCGTGACGATCCTGGCGCTTGTCCCGAAGCAGACACAGGCCACTGACTCGTGACCACAACACCTCACAGATATGTCGTAATTGTGACGAATTGGTCCATCGCCAACAGCACAGTCGGCGTCGGAATCAGGATGCAGAGCACTCGCTCCCCATGGCACTGTGAGGCACGGGTGGAGGCGTTTCTGGAGGCTTTCGCCGAGCGTCTCTCCGGGATGACCGCGGAGGAGTTCGCGATGCACAAGGACGGCCTTGTGGTCAAGAAGCTCGAGCGCGTCAAGAACCTTGGCGAGGAGACGTCCCGCTTCTGGGAAACGATCTGCGCTGGCCACTACGACTTCCTCCGAAGTGAGTTTTGCCCTTCTTCCCCATACTTCACACCCCCAAACTCAAAGTCATGGCTAACTGCGCGTTGACGTCGCCGCTCTACAGACGAGGCTGACGCAGAGGCGATCCGCGCTCTCACCCTATCCGAAGTAACCGCAGCGTATGACAAGCTCATACGGCCGTCGACCGGCGCACACTCCAGGAGGAAGCTCTCCGTGCAGCTCATTTCGCAGCGGCTGACGGACGATGTCCTGCCTCCGGCTCCCACGCGGCAGGCGGTGCTAATCGCTGACACACAGGTAGTGGGCGTACTGGACAGGGCCGCGGGCGAGCGAGAGAGCGCGCTCAAGGCCCGTCTAGAGTGTGCGCCTGCTGTGACGCCTGTGGTATCCGCAGCATTGGGCGTATATGCGGGTGCCTTCGATTTGCCCCCTCTAGTGATCGGCGACGTGATTCAAGGTTAGACCGAGAGCAGCACAGATGACTCCGCGATAGCGTGCCCACGGCTGTGAATGTTGGCTTGAATGTACGGAGCGGAGATAAGTGTTGAATAGACCAGACTAGAGATAGCGGACAATTGAGTTGGCACGGGAACACAGGCCACCGACGTACAAGACTGGCACTGCCTGTCGGCGCCCGGGGTGAAATATTTCCTATGCGATATGATGTGGTTCGGACTGGATGATAGGGTTCCTGCGCCTTGTACTCGTTGTGTGGAGATGCTTCAAGGTCCCTCTCCGTGGTCCGCCTCTCTACCATGGTTGTGACCTACTTTGGCGAGGACGTCAACGATGTGTTCAGATCCATTGTCATTCAAGCACTAGTGCTCCCGCAACATGGAAGTGGTGCGTCTCGCAACTGTCTCGTCGGAATGTTTCCATTACATATGTTTGTGTGTCGCCCGGATGTCGAGACCACATATCATGAAGACACAAGCCTGAGGCTGTGAAAGGAGGTCAAGGCAAGATCGGTCCGCGACGTATCTCGTGGGAAATCCGCGCATAGAGATGAAGGGAGACGTTTAATCTATCTCTGGAGAGCGCGCCCGACAGCTCACTCCGTGGGTGTCTCCAATCTGGCAGCACCGGAAAGAGTGCGACCAAGAATGATTGGTTCATTACGGAAGCGATGTCGCTTGTGGAGCATGTACTGTAAAAGTAGGACTCGAGCCATGTATGAAGAGAAAATGAGGTGACGTAAGTACATTAGGCACCGGACAGATACACATACAAGGGTCCGAGTCAGGGTCCGCATCGCGGGGAGTCCGTGGTGATAGAGACCATGCATTACGGTGAGCTAGGGAGACAGTCAGGGTATGGTCCTTCGCCGGCTTGAGTCTACGGTATGCTTAGCGTTGCCAGACAAATCAGTGATGGACTGTGCGTTGCGGCGAATGTGAGATCGATCGTGGACAATAGCGAGTGTAAGGAGGGCGAGTGGAGGACGAGCAACGAGGGGCATGCACAGTGCACGGATGGTAGGCATTGGTAGCAGGAATAGCAAGTGAAACAGACAACGTGAGGATAGTCGTGCTTTTGTACAACATCGTCCGATAGGGAAGGGGAGGAATAAAGGGTACGGAAAACCGGCTCGCCCGACAACAAGCTCGTAGTCGTGCCACAATCCGGACCGAAACTTGAAGGCAGCCACTGACCGCGCTGCCCAACGCGGGTGACTTGGATATGCGACGCTCATGTTTTGAAGGCCCCCGCTACCTTCAGCTTTCTCAGCTTCGGGATAGCGTCGTCGATATCTATGGGCATCCAAACCTCGCCCTCCTCCCTGAGCACCAGCTCCATGATCTCCAGTCGCTTGGTTGGATGCCGATCCTGGAGCCATGTCACGCTGTGCGTGTCCATCGACCGCTTCCCACCACCGGACCCCTCCGAACCAAGCGTGGAGGGTGTATCGGGGCGCGATTGTACTCTTGGGCGAAGCATCCCGTCGTCCAAGGAGAGGGAACCTTGTTGACCATGGCCGACTATCGTCTCGTCGTCGTTGAGATCCTCCCATTGCTCTGAGGCGGAGGACAGCGTCCGTCGGCCGAAAAGGCGTGCGCCTGACCTGATGCGTCTCAGTGTGAACAGTCCGCCCTTACCGTCGGACTTCTGAGAAGACGTGGATGCCGTTAGAGAGGGAACGGGAGAAGATGTGCGAGGCAGTGTGACTGGCGATGGACTGCGCGCTATGTGACGAGGCCCCTCCGGGCTCTCAGCTGTGGAGGAGTGGACAAGAGAAGACGCAGACATATTCCGCTGCCGAGGTGGTTGCTCGAAGAAAAATTGCTGAGGTGGTAGGGGGGATGCAGGAGTTACGGATATGTAGGGGCTCATAATGCGGCTACCGATGGGAGGGACCAGGCCCGGGGGCAAGGGGGACGTATGGGAACGCAAGGGAATCGTCAAAGGAGAGACCTTAGGCCTCGCCTCCGGAGTGGGAAATGCCTCTACCGCCCTCGAGGAGCCAATCGAATCCGAAGACGCTGACCTGAGGACGGACGTTGCGGAACTACGCGATGAGAAAGGCCCCGGCGAGAAGCTGGATACGCTGTCGGTGTCGCGGTCATAGCTGCTTGATGGTGAAGGACGCGACGACGTGCTGAGTGCAGATAGAGGGCTGTGGCGTGATAAGGATTCTGTCTCATCGTCTTCGACAGCTATGGCATTCCTGGGAAGCGGGGGCAGCGGGCGCTTCAGACGAACTGCGAGCGATTGTGTTCCGGCGGTGGGGAACGCAGGCGGCGGCTGCAGGTTGATCGAGGGGCTGCTCGAGTTCTGCTGCGAGAATACAACTGGAGAGATGGGTGGCAGGTCCTGAATGTTGGTAGGGCTAGGAGGGGTCGAGGCAGATCGGGGGGGCATGGGCGGAACGTACGAGAGTCGCGAGCGCTCGTACATTTCGTTCTTCTTGAACACTATGGGACTAAGCGGCATGTCCTCCTCGCTTTCTTCCGGAGAAAGGGGAGAAGAGACGGGTGTGAGTCCTTCATAGCCGTATAGATGGGCATCGCGATGGCGCGGGGTCGTTTCAGTCCGAAATACCGAAGAGACGCCGATGTGGTGATCGAGTCCAAGGCTCGTAGACGAAGACGGTGACCTGACTTCAGCAAGCGTACGAGGAGTCTGCAAAGCGAGTGCCATTAGAAATGAGCGTGGCCGGGCGAACAAGAAGTTAAATGGGTATAAGAGACGTGCACAAAGGTGGTGGGTATAAGGTGGAGAGCATTCACGAGGAATCAAGACGCCGGGGCGTTTCAGGTATATGAGGCCAAACGAAGGGGGGAGAACCGGAACAATGCTTAGCGAGGAAGATCATCTCTGTCCCGTCGTGTGGACGTTTGATGAATGCAGGCAGACTGACGTGGAAGTGAAATCACCGCATGGGATCAAGCATGCACCGAGTTGCCGGATTGTCCACGAGTTGAGCTGGGAAGCCTACCCCGAAACAATCCGACTGCCAGCGTGGGTCGACAAACTCACCAGCACAGGTTCGTTGGCCGAGAATAACAGGACGAAGCACAACGTAGAGTGAGAGCCCGCGTTCAGTTGGCAACGGCCTCGCGACAGCCTCCTTCTCTTGTCTCCTGCGTATCCGGAAGGAGCAACGCCGTAGCCATCACGAGGCACGATTGTTGCCAGAAAGAGAGATGGTATTCGGAGCCCCTGAACCAACCGAGTATGATGGGCGTTCAAAGAACGGACTTGTAAATTCGATTGGCCTGACAGTTTGATCACAGTCGAGTGTAGATTTTAGGGCGGTCGGACGAGTCAGAGCGGGTGAACTTGGCCAACGCTGCAGGGGAACACTGGCGCACTTCGAGCTCGTCGTGTTGCTACCGCCGCCCGACGGTGATGGAGGTAGGTCCGCCTGGGTCCGCCCAGAGCGTGACCGATACCGGAGGTCGTGACGCGGTACTGTGACATTGCTGTGACGCGCTGGGCTCTTTGCAACGCCATGGAAGGCGTCCTCTGCCCGTCCACGACAACGACAGTAGTCCTCCCCTCCTTCATCCGTTCGCTCATTTCTTGCACACACCGACTGGCTCGCAATGGCTCAGAACCAGCAGACACCCTCTCCGAGCAATTCAGGGCAGCAGCAAAACTCCCCAAGCCCATCGTCGAGCAGCGGCATTCCTGTGTCTGCTCCCGCCGGTGGCCTCACGATTACAAAACCACCTCAGACGGCCACCTCCTTCTTCAAGATCGCTCCCTCTAACACCGTGACCTTCGCATGGAACTTCACCGACGTCCTCTCAACACCCACTCACCTCACCGTCTCTGCCATCGGCGATAACGGCAATACCTACCCCGTCGGGCCTACCGACGGCGTCATTCCCGGGACGGCGACGGAGGTGACATGGGACCTGTGGTCATACCAGCAAGCACATTCGAATCTGCCTCTCGCGCCGGGCTCGTACGTGCTGCACATCTGGGATGATCGGGGGCCGGGAGCGGCGAGGGAGCCGGGGTTGTTGCAGGAGAACTCTGCGCTTAAGTTTGCGCTCTACACCCCACAACCATACACCCCTTTGGAGAGTACGTGGTTTCTCTACCCGATTGCCTGCGTGTTACTGAGAGCGTCCCTGTCCAGGCTGGGTATGTGCGACCTGTAGCGGTGCATGGTCCGAGTACACCACACATCCTGCGTTTGTCAGCCTGATGGTGACCGTAGTCGTGATGTTCCTCTCAGGCTATTCGCTCATCAGGCAAGCCCTACACTAGAGAGGTCGCAGCCTCCGTCGCCCCTCTACCCTGGGATGGTGGGTTGGGCTCGGACGGCGTAGGCGAGGTGTGGGGACGGTTGCAGTGCCGCTTTCTCACGGATGATATTCATGGACTACTCCGGACACGACATGACGCTACGTCTTACAGTTTGGTCGCATCGCATATGTTTTGTTGTCTTCGGTTGACGTTCGTTGCATGGACTTACTAGCCACTTATCAGTACCCTTAATGTGTCTCCGTCACTACAGACTCGCTGACATGCTATCGTCGCGCTTGGAACCATGTGTGCCACAATGGTCGGGTCAGTAAGCCTGGCGAGTTCCGCTAAAGCCGAACGGCGTAGTGCACGGCAGCCCGTCGCAATGCGTAGTCCATTGGACGACAATAGCGTTCCCTTGATGAGTGGCAGAAACGCGACAACTCATCGCATGAACCGGAGCCATAAGGTGGGCTCCTCGCTTCTCATGCTAGCTCAATTTCTACTTACGATGGTTTCAGTCTTCCGCATCGGAGTCCATCATGACATTCCCTTGAGATTGCAGTGCAAAGATCTCGCATTAGAGAAGGCTATCATCGTAGCAGGAGCTTTGCAACACCCTGCGCGCGCGGAGCGCGGGAGGTTGTTATTCCCCATAAGTCGATACTCTCCAGTTGCCCCTCCGAAGGCCCAGGTCCTCACATGCAGCGTGAATCCCGCAGGCGGATCACGCCCGGTGGCGAAGGGAGACCACAAATAATCAAATCGGACCTTGGCAGTGTGCTTTGTCCCTGTCGCCGACAGTGCGTTAGTGCGTGGAGGGGAAGATGCTTTGGACGAGAGGTGAAACGCCTTCTTGCTAGTTTTGGGTGTTGGCGTTCAGTATCATTCTAGGTGCGCATGTCGTGGCAGGCGAACATAGTCTCTTCTATCCGCTCTCAGAACCAAGTAGGGCGGTCTACGCATGGAATACGTCTTCAGCTCATGCTTTTTGGAGCGGCTAACATACCCAAAGGTCCCTGACGTTTCTGGTTAAGGTGCGCGTCCCGCCGGATGCTGTCATGGTAGCCGAGCGTTAGGAAGCTTGAGAATGCTTTTGAAGTTGTCAAGGGGCCTCTCAAGGTTCCCACAGGCTCCTCAGGCTCATGTTTTGCTCTCGTCGTCAGATTTCACATCCCTTCTCTTCGCTGTATTGAGAACGACGCTCGCACCTGCGCTTACCTCACAGCGTGGGAAGCCTGGAAGCACATCGTCCGGAGTCCGGTCGACAAGCCACCCACCACCGTGACGGATTGACGCATGTCAGTCAATGTGCTCGGACACGCCTATGGGCTGGATCATGCAGGAAGGACAGCGATCGGAAACAGTAGTCGCGTCGCTAGCATGGCAGAACTCCTCTCTTTGAGGGTCGGCACGATCATGGGAACGTTGGGTCTGCTGACGTCTTGGCAAATCCCACTGTGATCAGAGGACTTCGCCCCGACTTTCCGAGAGGCGATAGCCCAGACAGTCGGGAGGGCCCCTCTGACGTCGATAGCCTCGACTCTGTCCAGGACTTAGTCTCTTGCAATCATGCTGTCGTTCTTGGGGCACCGTCGTGCGTGGTACGTGCCCGAGGTTAATTGCGCCATTGAGGCTACTAACACCGCACCCTATGTTCAATCATCTTCCAGCGTTGCAAAGCAGAGGGAGCGTGAAGAGCGCATCCGCAGCTTACCGCCAGAATACCACGCTCCGCTATCTCTGGACGAGGAGCGGATCCTCTCGCGGCCTGCGTCCGAAGTCATCGCGAGCGTACAGGCAGGCACTCTGCTCCCGACCCAGGTCCTTCTGGCATATAGCAAGAAGGCACTGAGGGCGCACGCAGCGACGAACTGTCTCACAGAAGTACTGATTGCGAAGGCGGAAGGATGGGCGAAGACGTGCAACACCGAGGGCCCGCTCGCAGGGATGCCCGTGAGCCTGAAGGACACGGTGGGCTTCGAGGGCGAAGACTCGTGCATCGGATACTCGGCGTGGGTGGGCAAGCCGATGCAGAAGGACGCCGCTATCGTCAGGCTCCTCAAGGATGCCGGCGCGGTTCCGTTCGTCAAGACGAACATCCCGATCACCCTGCTCTCGTTCGAGTCGGCGAATGACGTCTTCGGCACGACGACAAACCCGCACAACAAAGACTATTCTCCGGGTGGCTCAACAGGCGGCGAGGCTGCGCTGCTTGCATATGGGGGATCGCGCCTTGGGATAGGCACAGATGTCGCAGGTTCGGTGCGCGCGCCGGCGTCAGTAGAGTCTTCCTAGTTCATGGTCCGCTTCCTTTCAGGACTGATACCGGTATCATCACGCCAGACACTTCTCTGGGGTGTATTCTATCAAGGCGTCTATGCACAGGTTCCTCAAAACGGGGAATGCCACCAGCATGCCGGGTCAAGAGGGAATCCCTGCAGTATACTCGCCAATGACGCGAACGCTGGAAGATCTGGAGACGTTCTGGAGGGCCATCTTCGTCATGAAGCCGTGGAAATATGACCACTCTGTATATAGCACCCACGCGTCGCTCAATCGAGAAGCTCGGCTCGCTGACCTTCGAGCAGGTACTGCCTATCCCATGGAGAGAGATAGACCTGGTCCATGGCAAGCCGATTCGTTGGGGTGTGCTATGGGATGACGGTGAGGGCATCTCACTCTAGCAGTCCGCCCATCGGTAGTGACTTGAAACGACTAGGTGTGGTCGCTCCCTCTCCTGCTTGTAGGCGAGCACTGGAAACAGTGGTATCCGAGTTGAAGAGTCGTGGTCACGAGGTTGTCGACATGTAAGCGCAGCGGTCTAAGCTAATATATCCTCGCATGCTCATACCTGCAAACGTTCTCAGCGATCCTCCGAACCCTTACGAGGGACTCAAACTCGGTTCTCAGCTTCTTCTCGCAGAAGGAGGTACGTCTAGTAGTGAGTGGTCCCACCCAGTAGTCTGACCCCCGAGGTCCCCAGCCAAGTTGTCTATGCGACCTATTCGATGGGGCGAGTCCAACGATCCAGGCGTACGTCAAGCGAGACTCATGTTCGCCATGCCACGGTTCGTCAAGAGCCTCTATGCCTGGTACCTTCGATATATCAAGAAGGACGAGATATATGCTGGGCTGATAGACGGCTGGTATGAGAAGACGACAGAACAATACCTAGGTCTCGTCGCTCAGCGAGAAGGATATCGCGAACGCTGGTTCCAGAAGCTGCGAGACGAAGCCTTTGACTTCATTCTGACTGTGCCCAATGCCCTCCCTGCGACGCCACACAAAGGGATGAAGGAAGGATTCAGGGGATGCGGCTATACATTCCTATGGAACATAGTGCGTCTTTCTTTACTCCAGAGGCTCAGGCCCTATGCTAAGCCCTCCCTGCAGCTGGATTACTCGGCTGGTGTGCTCCCCGTGACTCACGTCGACAAGGATCTGGATGCGCTAGGGAAGTTCGCACCTAGGAATACTGTTGAGCGTGATATGTACAAGATGTACGACGCCAACAAGATGCACGGACTCCCGGTAGGCGTGCAAGTGGTGGGGAAGCGTCTTGAGGAAGAGAAGGTGTTGGAGGGCATGAAACTGATCGAGGGATTATTGAAGGATGCGGGGAAGTGGTACTCCCTCTTGGAACCTATTGACTGATATCGACTGGCTAAGGTCGTTGAAGTGAACGCAGACGCTTTCTCGTGTATTTGTAGACGTTGGCCTGTATTAGTTGGATACCGTCATTGTGTCAAAACTCTGCGACTGGGATATGGGCTATCTTGGTAGTCGACAAGCTGACTGCCGTTCCGTATGCTTTGGGTGCCAATTTTCCTGTTGATCTATGGCTTCGTACATTAGAACTGTTTGCATTGAGACGACCAGAGGTCATAGCGGAAGTCGAATCGACGAATTTCCACTACAGGCGGTAGCAGGGGGACAGCGACAACACCTCAGAGCGTATAGGCTATATAAGTACGATAACGGAGTCTCGTTTGATAGCATTGTTGAACTTGAGGAAGAGGCTCAACAGAAGAGGTTCGATACGAAATGGTACATACTAGTAGGTGCAAGTCCTCAATGGAAACACAGCCCTGAGCTACTCGTGATTCAATTTCCAGACAGGCGCGCACGCCAAGACACGAAAGATGCTGGCCAATCACGGCGTGGCTTCAAATGCAGTGCATGGGCGCCGATCGCATGCGTTGTGCCAGCAAAACAAGATGCCGGCTTGAAGTCGCATCTCAACTGTTGCTTCCACTAATGCTGACCTGGACTCGCATTGTCGGATAACAGACCTAGAGACCAGTGGTGGCGATGACAGTCATTCATAGGAACGTATGTACGGCCAATATCGTTGCGAAGTGGCCTCGTAGACTGTCAGAATGCATTTGAAGAGGCTGTGACCCTGAGTCGTGTTCAAACCTAGCGCATTCTGTACATATGGACGCTTAACCCCTTAGAATTTGTGTTGCACGTACACCGTAGAGTTACCTTACCTGAGGAGGACCCACGACGTTCTGGTATGCTTGCTGAGAGATAAGAAGCGTATGTTCCCTTGCCCGCTCCCACAACGGATCGTTTCTAACATCTTCATATCGTTCGCAGGTCCTGATGGAGTAGAGGACGCTGAGAGACGCAATCTTGGGGAAATGGCGGCGAGATACACCCGGAAACATATTGACAAGCAGTACGATGATCTAATACGAGCACTGGTCAAATTAGTGACTGAACCTCTACAAGACATATCGCGCTCACCAAGACGGATTATCTTAAGACACGACGACGACCTTTATGCCTGGTACGTTGTTTCAGTCCTGTCCGCATAGTCTGATTTGGGCAGGTTGAACTTGCATGCTTCACCATGACCATGAATGTGTTGAATTGCAGCCAAAGGCACGTTGCTTCACTCGCAGTAGGCCGGAGCCGTATCCCAACCTATCCGTTTAGGCTAACTTGAGGACCTTTGCGACCCAATATCGGACTTTATACTAATTAAACAGACAACTCGGTCGATCAAGCCCGAAGTAGGGATGGAGGCGCGGTCTGCTACCAAAACCAAAGTCGTTTTTAGCATTCATAGTAAGTCATTAGACGGAGCACGTGTAGGGATGTCTGACCTTTGCTCGCATTGCAGGCAGTAGACCGTCAGGTTAAGACAGACATCCGCTCGAGTTTTCCTCCATCGTCACGGTTGTGTCTCTGCAACTGGCGAGCAGGTTCCTAATGTCGTTCCACATGGCCGGAGCCACTACGTGTAAGGTAAGAACACGGGGGAGAAAATGATACACTGCAAGTTGACTATTCCATTCAGCTCATGTTTGGCGCTGAGCAGCACGCATGGGTCGGTTGTCGGTTCGACGAGTGACCGACCGAGAGTCACCCAAAAGGCTCTTCTGCGGAGTTTTGGGACTTGCCTTAGGAAGCAGGCGCGGCGCGAGATCAAGGGTCAGACCGCGAAACGGGCTGTCAGGCCGAGTACCGCGAACAGACGCCCTCAGTTTTGTCGCGTACCGTCACGGTCGAACTCTCTGCTCTTATCACACCACCACCACCACTGGTATGTTCCCCGCGCAAGCCTCTCACCGCCGCCAACGGCGCGACGAAAACGCGCCTCCGCGCTCCCTCACTCCCGCCCTTCCCCCACTCGTTCATGGCTCTCTGCGGAGAGTCCTGAGGCCCACTAATGGGCCTCTAGAAGCCAGGTCAGCTGCTGTCTCCAACACAGGCGCGTCCAGTTGCTCACTACTTTCTGTAGGGTTGAGGGCCCCGCTCCGGCCCCGGTTGTTGCCCAGCCTCCTCCTGCCCCCGTGTATCCGTGGGCTTCCGACATCTGATTTATGCCTGCCTTCTGCGGCATACGTGGTGCTCACCACACCCATACGCTCACATATTCGCCTGTTTTGCCATCGGACTCATTGCTATGTACTATCTCGTGCTCGCTATACGTGTTGTACCTCCGGATCACATTTGTCTATCACGCTCTCCACTGCTCCTCGTGTTGTATATAATTATATCAAGGACGTGCGCCCGCAACGTTGTCGCCGACGCGCTACTCATCTGTGCGACTGTCTGTAATGATGTGAGCGTGATCGCCAGACTGAGGGTACAGAGCCCACTGATGGACCATCGTTGGGTGGCTAGCTTGTCGACGTCACCAAAGTCGTATGAGCCACGAGCTCTTCGGTTAGGCCATCGACCAACGAAACTGCCATGAGCGGGTCAAGGCAAGTGTTGGAGACTATCACGGAGGGAGCAAGCGGAAGAGGACTTGCAGAATGATGCGCCCTCAACTGGGTCCTTTTATATCGAGGTGAGACATTGAGCCACTCATGCTCGTCTCGGACCATCCATGTAGAACAATACGAATTACGACTCCACTCCTTTTGTTAGGGGTTGGCTTCCCAAAGGTAGTATAGAAAAGCCTTGCAGAAACTGTCTAACAAACATTGGGTACTTGCACCTCCAAAGCGACACTGTGGAACAGGACTGGTAGCTAGCGAGTGGCGAAATGCTGCAAAGAGAAGGAGCGCTTGCACCAATTAGTTCTCACTTCTAGATGATGTGTAGTGACGGTCTTCATACATTCTTCCATGGCGAATAGCATACACGACAGGCAGGGCGCGTAATCCAACCCTGTGAAATGAAAGAGATTTTCCGGGACAGTCCTAACTTGAACAGCTGAAATCTCCTCCATTTCTCCCAGAAGTGTAGGATGAATTTCACAGTGAGTTTCACAGAAAAATATCATAGGTTTCTTCTCATACAACATAACAACTTTGGAGTGCCACTCGCCAGAGTGGAGCAAGGGGCGCAATAGTCAGCTTTCACAAAGGTTTTCTGGCGCTCAGTCTGTGAAAGCTGACCCTTCCCGGAGATTTTCTCTGACGGGGTGAGCGTGCAGGAAAGGCGTAGTTTTCTCTCAGGTTCAATTTTCAGAAAGGCGTAAAGAAAGTTAACAATTTGCGTGATGTGGTATAGATGCCATGTTTCCGGGCGAAGTTAAGACTGTCCCGAGTTTCTCTCGCCTTTCTTCGCACAAGAATCTGGCCCGTGCCTGCCGTGATAGAAGCAGGACAGCAACTCACCAAACCACCGTACGCCTCGAGACGCACTAGGATCATGGGGTTTAACGCAGGGTCTATATTTACTTGAACAGGCAGATGCCGGAGTTCGATTCCCTGATGAACTACTTTACTACGCTCTGAAGAGCATCATTCGTTTCCACAGTGCAAAGTGGCACGCATTTTCATGGGGATTGAACTGGACTCAATGATCTTTTCATCGGTAGGGTTATACAAGGAGCCTTTCTTCGACTTACTGCTTTCCTCCATTACAACAGACACGGCATAACGCTACCGCAAGTCCAAACAGATAACCGAAAAAATATAGAGGTGAACGTCAACCAGCAGCAGACTAGAATATTCAACGTTAGAGGAGACAGAAGGATAAACATGCATCTTCGGCATTCGGAATTTACTGCTTGTCGAGAGCCATCAGACTGCCAACGAAGGTCATGATCTACCGAGCGGCGTCAATACGGAGGAGGCTCAGCTCAAAAAGCAGAAGAAGGGAACTGACCAAACGAGGGCGGACGTCGACAATATCCTCGGGTACCAGGAAGATGAGCGCGTTCAACTTTCGTGCAATAGAAATCGCGAGCTTGGCTATAAAAGCGCGCGCAGGAGATCAGCCCTCTTTCTCGTCGCACAACAGGCAAAAGCGGCTTACCATTCTGCTTGCGATCCTCGTAGTCACTGTTCTCGTTGACGTTGATTATGAGCGTCGGGTCAACGATACCCGGACGGAGCGCCTCGAGTAGGTCGAGAAGGAAGAGACCGGTCGTGAGCGCCGGGTCCTTGAACGACCTGATGGGGCGCACACCAGGCTTGGCCCGCTGCGCCGTCGTGTTTGCCCACTTCAGGATCTCTGTATCGCTGACCGGGCGCCCATGGCTCGCCTTCGAGACCGAGCTGAGCGTCTGAGTGATGTTTTTCCTGCAGCGTCGTCAGCACCATCTCTCTCAGTGCACTGACCCAAGATCACTTACCGCATGAGTTGCCATACGAGACCGAGGACAAGTGTCTTGTTGCCGTCGACGATATCCGATCCCTGGATGCCAACCAGCGTCATGCCGCTCTGCTTGCCGAGGTCCACGACGTAGTTGCAATTCTCCACCTGCTTGAAACGCGACAGCTTCGACTGGTTGGGAGTGACGCCGATGTCCTCTTCTTCCCCGTCCGCGTTAGTGTATGTTTCCTGCTGCGCACCCGCCTTGGGCTTGCTGACGCGACGCCACACGACGGAGCCAGGCATGATCTTATCGAAGGCCTGAAGGATCACAACACCGTCCCTGAGGTTCTCGAAGAGGTTGAATACTGCGGGCTCGACGCCGAGCGAGTTGAGCCAAAGCGTGAAGACTCGCGCTTCGCGCTCGCCTTCGGCGTCGAAGTCCTCGACAACACCATAGTCCTTCGCCTCTTGCTCATCAAGCGGCGCAAGGCCAGGATAATTGTTGAAGAGGTTCGCGACGAAGGCAAGGTTCAGTCGCGGGTTACCGGAGATGAGAGACGGGGGCGTGAGGTATTTGCGGCAGCCAATCGCGTCTGCGTTTTGCAGCACCTGCGCGAATAGTCAGAACTATGACTGTTGATCAGGTAGTGGAGGCCAACTCGCCTGCTCTGCACGTTGACGGACGTCGCGCGCCTGAAGTGGGGCCAGAGAGCATTTGTCCGGAACGAGCTGGTTGAGCAGCACAGTGTAGTTCTCTCCGTCGGACACGTCTCGGCTGAAGTTGTTTACTCTATACGGTCATGAAGATAAGCCTCCGCACTAGTGTCATCGCGGCAAATGGCGCACCGTCGCTTCCAGCCAGCCGCTTTCAAATGGTAGTTGAACCATCTCAGGAGGATCTGATCAGGCGTCAACCGAAGCAGGTCCTCGATCGTCTCGCCCTCCTCGCACAGGCGGTACAACTCCGGGTGCAGCTTGATATCGACTTGCGCGAGCAGTCCTCGACGGATAACCTGCCAGATGAGACCGAGAATGAGGTGCTCTCGCCCCTCCGCAAGATCAGTCGGACCGATGTTGACGACGGAGCAACCAATAGCCTTGGCGGACGTGATGACAATGTTGTTGTTCTCGGTCATTTGGAAGGCGTTGAGCGGCTTCTTCGCCGTGGGCTTGTTCAGGACACGGACATCGATGGTGTCTGGTACGGAGTCGTTAATGAGTTTACAGAGGATGAGACCGTCCCTGCACTCGTCGAAGAGTTGCATTGTGTTGGTCGGAATTGGGAGCCGGTGTCCGATATCAGGGTCTCCCTCGAGAACCTGCAGTCGATTCTGCATCAGTTCTTGGACAAAAGAGATGTGGAAACGTCATATAGCAGGTTCGGCGAGGAGAAATCTGGCGAAAAGACATGTGGAGATAGTACGGGGTTCGACCGCGAATCCGACGCGCTTGCGACTCAACATGCCTCTTTTACTGCGAAGAAAATCTCCATAGCGTGGACCCGTCCATACTGTGGGGCAGATAGCTCGAGGGAAGCTGTTTGATCGCTTTCCCCCTAAAACAGCAACTGTCCTCCTTGCGTTTCCCTGTATTTGTAATAGCATAGGGACCGATGTACTCACAGCATTGATATGATTGGTGAACTCAGCGCGTTCGTCTTCGTTGATTGTATGGCTGACGTTGGCGTTAGAACCGTGGACTGTGACTTTGCCTGCTCTTGAAGGAAGCAGCGCATCCTTCGTTTCACTCCGAAGCTTCACGTTGAGCTATGGTGACGTTCAAGTTATCAGTATTCCCAAAGGCGTCTCGCCAAGGTCCATAGGGATGTGCGCACCTCGACCCAGTCCTCAAGCTCGACCTTGCCACTCGAGTCGACGCTTACGTGCTTCAAGACCTCTCGCGCACGATCGTACGACTCTCCGTTGGCCTGTAGCGATTGCAGCACGCGCTGCTTGTCGACACGCCCGGGGGTGTCGGTCGATATCGCACTACGAAGAATGCGCGATCAAGATGCGCCATCATTCTCCGCACCACAGCGCGCGCACGTACTTGAAGCGATTGATCATGTCGAGCATCTCGTCGTTTGAGACCTCTGGATATTTCTTGCGCAATCTGAAGGCATCCATGGCTGGTTACAAAGGGAGATGATGGGGTAGATGGCAGAGAGATGGACGAGCGGAAGCGTGAGCCACGGCCGCTGACGTCGTTGCCGGATATATGCACAAACAGCCGCGACCGCCGACACCTGCCCAGCCACTCTTGCCTCCGCCCACTGCGCCGTCCTGTACTGCACCGCCTGGTCGCGCATACCGTCTATCCTGCTGCGCTGCACTCCTGCTTGGCTCTTATAGCATTATATCTTGACACTCAGGGCTTCGGCCCCGTCCCGCAGATGGGAAGTCGCCCGAGAAGCGACATGAAATGCATGCGGATGCCGCGACGCCAGACTGCGCGCGGAGTCGCCAAGGCTCTCGGTGAGTAAGGCTCTTTGCAAACCACTCCTCTTCGTGTCAAAATGTGCCATGCACCCTATAGGCTCGGGTTGTTACCGAAGTGGCCCGCGGCGCGCAGCACGTCGTCTTTTTTCCACCATGACAGACGGATGCACGACCTTCCACTCGTAGTCCAGCTCCAAGACCACGCGCGCAGCTCTGTCTAGAACCTGCACGGTCCGTCTATGCGCAAACAACGTTTGAGAAGCTGTGCTTCGGCTCTACATCGAAGAGCTGGCTTCATAGCCGAAATTATTTGTCCGCCGCGCACTTCTTGCGCGTGGATACACAACCCGGTCCACCCATCCGCGGTGCGAGCGTCTCACATTCTCACCCTCGATGCTCGCCTATGCCATAGACTTGACCTAGACCACTCGCACGGTAGTGCATAGGCTAACACCTCTTCACGGTCCGACCGTTCCTGTCCCTCAGGTCAAGATTGCTGGCGTCGCCTCCCGAATGCCGAGGGGGCGCTTCGAGGTCTGGATTTTGGATTTTTGAAGGTGCATCGATTCGCGCACCAGAAGATCATGTTCCACCTTCCCTTCTCACCTCGTCCAGGAGTCATCCTTCGCTGAGGACGGATCCACCCTCTTCTCAAGTCCGGTCGCAAGTCCGGTCGCTTGCCCGCAAATCCTTGCATGCATTCTCTCCGACGAACATGCATCCTAAATCAAGCCTATCTGAGCTGACGTCTAGAACCTGACATCGAGTGTTCGCGACACGTTGCGGCCGCGACTACGGCGATTTCTGTCGACCAGGTGTCTCCTAACGGACCGACCCCCCTGTCCACGCCTTCTGGACACCCTGGCGTGGCGTTGACTCGGCATTCGGTCTGCCGAGTTCCTAGGAAACATGGACGACGGGCGTTCCGTCACCACGAGATTTGCTGGTTGGTCTCTTCTTCTGGCTACACGTCTTCCTATCAGCAACCCCTACCTCTCGCTAGAATGACGACTTCCTCGCCGCCGTGAAATCAGCCGCCTAGCCACCAATGCTCTTGCCTAGGCTCTCGCTATCGCCACGCCTTGAACGCGTGCTGCTCCGGCTTCTATCGTACGACGTCCGAGGCTTCTGCGACGCGTATTGACCTTAGTCGGACCTCGCTGGGACTGCACCCGCAATGCATCGCTCGACGACGCCGAGGGCACCGCGTATGGTATGTCGCTTTCTACATGTTGCCTCCCTGCATCCGGCTTTACGTACCAGGTTGCCGATCGCGCACAATATGGCCATCTCGAGTTAGCACCTCGCGGTAATACTCCTATCTCCTGCGCTCATCCAACGCAGCGGCCAATCGTGCTGGCCCTTCTCGCCCGGGGAATACTCCTCGAAACGGCCGCGTGCGCGTTCTGTTCGGAGAAGGCCGTGCAGTCCCGGACGCCCAAACGGAATCGAGCTCGCTGCGACAATCGATGGCAGGGAGAACGACGCACGGGGGCGAGCAGAGAAGCCGGCCGTGGGTCGATCAAAGCCTACTCTGCTCTCCCCGCGTCGATTGCCATTTAGCATTAGCGAAGATCCCGCGTCGTGGCCAACCGCTCAGCTTCGTCGAGCCGCTCGGCGCTCGGCGTCGTCCTCTCGGATCCTCTTCAGTTACCCCTTCCCCTTCGCAGGCAGGTCCGTCCCGTCCCCGTGGGGGGAGAAGGCCGATGAGGTCAGAGGGACGCCCTGTGCGCAGAGAAGGCGTTCGACAGAAGTGCGGCCACCGATCATCAATCTCATACAGATTGTATCAGATGCGCATGGGTGTACTCGCAGTCGCAGGTTCCTGCGGGTGCCTCTTCCCCGGCCTACGCCCCAACCGTGCACCGTGACTTGCTCGCTGGGTGTGGCCAGGTCCGGCAGCGCCGCCTGCGAGCTGTTTGACGGTCTGGACCGCGGGGACATTGGCACCCCAGTTTCGGATGATGTATCTATCAGGGTCGCGGGACGCGAGACAAGAGACACGAGACGTTCCCGCGGACAGCTCGCCCGTTGCTTTCAGTCGCGGATACTGTCCCCTCGCGTTCGCAGTCATGCTGGCGTAGCAGCCGTAACGTATCGTGTGCTATGTGTCAACATAGCGCAGGATGCTCTCTACGCGCATGTTTTACTTCCGAGCTCTTGCGTCGGCGATCGACGAGTTTGTTGCTTACTCGTCTGGACTTATCCGTGCGCTCCTGCTGGCAATCAGCTGGGGCGGACTCTGAACGTGGCTCCGCTCACCTGGCGAGGAGTTTCCCTAGAAAATATTTAGTATTTACACATCGCGATACGAGCGTTCCTAACCGGCCCTTGTGCCTTCCATTCCGGGCGGAGTGCACGCTTAGCTTCTCCGTATCGTGTCTGTTGGGATATCGTACGCCGCTTCTCGACTTCCAATCCCTGCCGTACGCCTCCGCCCGCTCTCTTGGACATTGACCACTAGCACTCTCAGCGTACATCGACAGGCCATCGATACGCGGGTTCTGATAGAGTTCTGACCCAAGGATACGGCCTTGGGATAACGGACGGCTTCTGCTCGCACGGGGAACGTCCATACGTCGAATGCGGACCCTTGCGTCCGCGACTAGCCACACTCGTATGCGCCCGGGGCGTCACAAGACCCGCAGAGGCCGATCGTGCGCGGATTCGTGATGCCTCTTTCGATATGCAGACATTTTTGCGCTGCGTGGTGGCGTGATAACTGCACGGTGGTTCTTCGCGGCAGCGCGCGGTGGTGCGTATACAGTTGGCAAGCCGCCGGGAAGGACTGCAGGTACGTACGACGGCACAGCGACGGATGCGAGCGGCACACACGTGTGCTATAGAGAACGCTGTGCGCTCGAAGTGGACGAGATACGGTACGTACGGAGGACGGAGGGCGATCGTGGAGGAAGAGGAAGCGAGCGCCTTCGCGTTCGAGTCTCGAGGCGTCCGGGTCGCGTCATCCCAGGGCCTTCCGTTCGTTCTATCACGACGCGGGGGTGGCTGGCAGCGAGCTAGGTTCGCAGCAGATGGACTATCGGATGGCAATCTGGCCAAAGACGATCTGAACCCCCGAATCCTCGCGGCAGCAGAGGCATCAGCAGTGCGACGCGTGCTATCGAGAGCTGGCGGATGTGGAACGCAGCTGGCGGTGTCCGGACGGCTGTGTCGTGACATGGACGTCTTCGTGCACTGTGCGCCGTGCGGATGGAGAGAGAGAGAGGGAATGAGAACGCGTCCGGTGACCCGGCGGCTGAACAGAGGAGACGGTGAAGCACCAAGTATACGGGGTTCGTACGAGCCATCGACATCGATAAAGCGACGTTCTAGACAGAGTCTCACAGAGAGGCAGGCCCGCGTCCGCTCGCGAGATCGCAGGTGGATGCCGGATGACGCTAGATCGGATCAAGATCCGCCCTCTCTCCCCGTACTAGTATAAGTGCGTAGCCACACCGCCTGGACGCGCTCCCTACGCCTCCTTGATTATCGCCATAATCGTCCATCTCCTGCCGCGACCATGGTCAGTACTCTGCTCCTCCGTCTGCACTCATAGCCCCGTGCTCAACGTGCACGCCTTTACACAGGGTGTCACCGTTCAGATCATCTCTCCCGGAGACGAGAAGACCTACCCCCGCAAGGGCGGTGAGAATCCCCCCTTTCATCTGTCCTCACCGATTGTTTGTTGAGATCGCGTTCTCCCTTTGCGCAGATAGGGTCACGATACACTATGTCGGCACGCTCCTCGATGGCCAGAAGTTCGATTCCTCTAGGGATCGGTGCGTTATCGCGTCCCTTGCACTGCAAAGATGTTGTGTGCTCACTTGCGCCCTACAGTGGGACGCCGTTCGAGACCGAGATTGGCGTGGGCAAGGTTATCAAGGGCTGGGACGAGGGTACGGCTTTCTCGTTCGAGAACGCCCCCGCATCGCCGCTGATCGCTTCCCCGTCGCGGTGATAGGTGTTCCACAACTGTCCCTGGGTGCGAAGGCCGTCCTCACCGCGACGCCAGACTACGTGAGTTCGCGTCTCATGAATTGTGTTCTACGTTCGCCGCTTCTCGCGCTTCTCTCGCTCGCTCCGCGTCTCCCACCTTCTGATCTGGACACATCGATGAGTGAATCAATGTATTGATCCCCCTTCTCCCCGCTCTCTCAGGCGTACGGCGCGCGGGGCTTCCCACCGGTGATTCCCCCTAATTCGACCCTCCAGTTCGAGGTCGAGCTGCTCAAAATCAACTGATTTGCGCACTCTCTCCTGGGTTTGGGTTCGGGTTCGACTCTGCCAGGGCTCTCGCGACCTGCGCTTCTGCCTCGTACGACGTCGGGTTCCCGGTTGTTTGCGATTGTACATATTGTGAAGTAGTCCCATTGTTCTGTAGCACACGCACGCGCTCTGTCCACCTCCTTACCGTGTATGCCTCTCGTCTCTGTACTCCGCTGTCCCTCTTCGATCTCCACTCCGTACTTTGCCTTGCCACTGTTGCACGTTTGTGATCCGCGTCCTTGTTCGCGCGAGGACGACGAGACGCACGATGCTGGGCCCCTTTCTCTGAACGGACATCTTCCATTTCGTGCAATCGATAGATAGCATCCATCCCTTCATCGACCATCGCCCGCATCTGCCATCGATGACAAGGCACCCGTTGTGCAGGAGTGTGACGGGCACCGCCGGTATGTATATGGACAAGTAAGGACGGGGCTCCCATATCAAGCTCAATCGCGCTGTCGCTGTCCACTCCCTCCTATCTCAGCCGTCCGATTATGCTGCCCCGGTGACTTGTTGGGCGCGGCGCGCCCAGCAACGCCGCGCCCAGCAATCTCGTGCGTCCTATAGTATGGTGCGTATTTGGGGTCGTATATCGATGCAGCCACAAGTCACGCGTTAAGCACTCCGAATCATCTCGGGCGCGCGCGGCGCGGTCGTGGGCGTTCGTATTAGTATTATGAGTATTAAGTTAAGCTTTAGATGACAGCTGCCTTCCCGGGGTGCGCACAGTGCTCCGCCGAGTTCATTTCCGCAAGTCCGGGGACGGGATGCGCGCGGTTCCGCTGACATAGTTGTGCTAACTTATATTGGGCCTGTTCAGCTCCTCCTTGGAGGTGTTGCACTTTTGTGAGCCTGCCAGGCCGTCTGGCTTGCTCTCCATGTGATGATTCGTCAGATAGAGACCAGGGCCTGACGCAGCAACGTGATCCCGGACGTGTATGCCAGACCCATGCCTCGCAGGTAGCTGGGCCAGTACTCGCCTCGCCATAGGGCTTCGCTTCAGAGTCTCGGCACCCCAGGCATTGCAGAGGTCCAGAGCGCCATAGGCACGACGTCGTCATACCTCTCAAACATGCTTCGAGACCTACCTCATGATCAACGCGATGCGCACCTGAGTCCTGCAGGGATCGAGGGTGCTGCACTCAAACACGGCAGGCTTTCACATACCATGTCGACGCGCTAGCACCGTTATAGCACACTTGAGGCCCTCCCGGGGCACCATACGTCAGATCAGGGTCATCGGGCACCTAGTGAACACGGAAGCGAACGCGTCGAATGTACAGCGATGCCGGCAGGTTCTCCGAGGGTGCGCACTGGTACTATAGCACGCAGGCCACTGGCAATAGTCCAACTGCACGCCGCACGCGTACCGTCGAGCGGGCTCGTCCGTGCCCTCTGCGCGCCCAGCTGCAGGGCCCGAGCCTTCACATGCCTTCACGCAGAAGTGAGAGACGTGTCGGGAACAGAGACGTGCACGTCCACGAGTGCGTCAGCTGGTCGGGCGTTCCTATTGCCAATGCACCCGCGGGGATCAGCGCAGACGGTTATGGGGGCGGCGTGCCAGTGACGCAAGGAGGGGAGGGCTTGAGCGCACCGTCAGTAGCCGTCTCCCAATCATCGACGAATGTCGTCTGTGCCTTGCGAGACGGTTTGTCTTCTGCGCGTTCTTGTGCTCTCGGCACGCCGCGAGACTTCGTGTCGTTCGTATGCGTACTCGGGGGAGAAGCTCCGTGTTGGACAGCGTTGGGGCGACTGCATCCGGCACCGAATACATGGAATGGGAGTGTCGAGGACGTCCAGGAAGACGTCTGCAGGGGCTGCTGCTCTTGGCTGAGAAGTGTGTCATAAGCCTGAGTTTGAATAGGACGATTCATCGAATCGCTCAGCATCGACGTCATACCATGAGGTCGTTGTGCGTTGGGACAGGTTTGTGCTCCCAGAAGGTATGCATCCAATCTGCTTACATCGATGCAGGAGGGAGGGAAGAAGGCATATACGAGTCGGCAAGCTGAGCAGTGAGCACGACATGACATGGGGCGTCTAAGTACTTAATTCTGCGGCTCAACGAACCGGCGGTTCGGCCCGAGCTCTGAGAAGACATAGACGCCCATAGACGATCCGTATTTCGCGGCAACCGCAGACTTTCGGAGCAGTACCACTCGGTCATGTCTCTGGCATATCTTGATACTATTCAAAGTCCTGTTTCTGTACTTCCTTGCAGGTATCAACGTGCCATCACTTTCAACGGCGCCTGACGTCCATGGAGCATACCTTCTGGGTACTCATTTCCTCGTCGAATTCCCGTTCCCCATACGAGAGCATCAAGTGACCAACCACAACCGATCTCTTTGTGTGTATAATCACTCATAAACTGGACTCTTGTTGATGTCGAATGACTCCGCAGAGAGAGCCTTGGGACAACACATGCGTGCGGTCAAATGGGGCTCCGAATCGCACGCTGATGTCATCGTGACCAAGCATCTACTCCGGACCTACGACCCTTCATAAACCCTCTGCAATTGGATCACCCCACTTTACAAGCTGCACCAACATGCCTGAGAAGCTACACGACTCCGGCAGATCATATCACTTGCAATGTACCGGGGACGCTGCGGAGACCGCCCGAGCGCACTCCAGCAAGGAGGCCATTACCTTGTTCGGCAGCTGCTTCTGTCCCTTTGTGCAGAGGGTTTGGATAGCACTCGAGCACCTTGGTATAGATTACGAGGTAAGCAATGTCGGAGAGATTCTAGGCCGGGATTGCTCATCAGTCATTCGTCTGTAGTACTGTGAGCGTCCGATGCTTATCCCTCCACGTTGGGCCCATACGGCGATGCACTGATAGAAGGCCCGCAGACGAGGTGGACCCTTACAAGAAGCCCGCGGAGCTCCTCGAACTCTCGCCCAAGGGGTTGGTCCCCGCGCTCAGATTGAACGCTCACAACCCGCCGAAGGCTCTCAACGAGAGTACCGTCATCGTCGATTTCCTCGAAGAGTAAGTCCCTTTGTCCCATGAATGTCCTAACACCGTGACTGCTAAGGACGTGTTCGGTTCCTCTCCGCTGCGCGGGGACACAGGCTGGCTGTAAGCAATGTAAAGCGCTCCTCGCATACCACGGAGAGCCTCTTTCCTCCGGCATCGGACCCCTGTAAGTCCGCATCAACGCTTCAGCAACGTGTGGCTACCTTTTGGTCCTAACATTCGATACCTTCACCCTACACTGCTCCGCTTGTGGTCCATTCTAGACGCACGAGCTCTGGTACGCCTGCAGGCCGACACAATCGAGCGCACGCTGGTCCCCGCTTTCTATCGATACCTTCAGGCGCAGGAAGAAGGTGAGTTTAAGCGTTCATTGGCTTGTCCCCGCTCCTCCGTCTGCTTTTCAAGGAATGCTCACCATAGTCGTCTTCCGGTAGACAAACAAATCGAAGGCGCAAAGGGTTTTATCGAGGCAATAGAGGGCCTCGTCACTCTCTTCAAGAGGGCCGAAAACGAAGGTTACACTGAATATGGGTTGTGGAACGCCCGCGGATCGCTGAGCTACGCAGATGTCATGGTCGCCCCGTGTCAGTATATGTCCAATCGTTCGGTGAGTTACGGGTCGCTTACCTTTGCCATCAAGGGATACTCCGCGCTACCAATGTTTTGAAGCACTACCGCGGGTTTGTCTGGCCGGAAAGCAAAGAATTCCAGGGCTATGTCGAGAGGCTTCTCGCCCATCCTGCGGTGAAGCGAACCACTAGCACGGACCAACTGTATTCGGACAGCTACGAAAGGTCAGGTGTCGATCCTCACGCTAGTAGTGGATGCAATTGACGTGTAGCGCCAGATACGCCTTTAACCGCCCGAATACGAGCCAAGTTGCGAACGCGATCAACGCTGGGACAGCACTCCCCTAGTGATGTTGTAACCATCTGACAGCACAGCGGAAAGAATACTGCTCATTGCATATTCGCATGACCTGTCAATCGCTGCCGTTCATCAATTTTATTGCATCCGTCCGCATCTATCCACGAACACCTCGTTATCGGCGTCACCTAAGCAACTACCGCGTCACTTACTCAACGGTGGACTGGGATGCAGGAATACCAACCCCAGGCCCCAGGATCTGCCTCGTAGTGGGCCGATTGCATTTGTGGTCGGTCAATTTCGAGTTGCGTGCCATTGCTATGACGTATGTACCATTCACGACGCTTAAGGCCCGAGACGGGGCTTGTCCGCATTGCGCAAGCACCTCTGCGTCAGGCTAGACAGGCTGTCCAGTGCTCGCCTGGAGTGAGCAAGATCATGACAGCGGGATGGCCGCACCTACACATCTAGATGAGTGCTTGCTGAGGTCCAGCTGACGCGGTTCCATGTCTTGAATGGTCACCAGGGCGGCGAGCTACCGGCGTCGAGTGTTGAATGCGGTGCTACTACATCTTCTCCAACGGCGCTCATCGCGGACGCCCCAGCCTCGTGTAAGATTTGCAATGCCTACATGCCCGTGGATGTCTGATGCCTCCACTCCACCATCGCATTTCTTTTGTCCGCATCGATTCAAAAACTAGGAGCTCTCACACTCCATACGGCACACCACTTGTCAATTAGAGTCTTTTGGCCAGCGGGTTTGAATTGGCGCCTCGCTCGTTCTCCACCAATGTCCATTGGTCCGCCGACCGAAAAGGAGCAAATCAAGAAATCCACTGTTATTCTTCGACGTAAGTTCCTCGTCTTCGAAGCTCTACCTATGGAGCAGAAGGAGTGAGTTTACTCGTTCGTTGCTCGCAGCGCTCGCCCACTGAGAAGTCTCATCACGTATTACATCCAATCTCACGCAGCTCGGGCTTGAGCCGGTGTCCGTTTCTCGAACTCCGCCATTTGACCTCCTTGTTGTTTCTATGCAACTGGATGAAACAATCTCCTGCAAATAAGACCGTTACGCCCGTACGCAGGGCCTAGGCTTCCGACGTCTAGAAGCCGCTTTCCGCCTACACAAGGCCTTCCATCGGCGCTTCAAATACCCAGCCCGTTCCTGCCTCAAGAACTTCGGCCGATTAGAACTCCGCCACTCAGACCAATCTCCTCATCCTCCGGGGCATCACAATAGGCCGCCCGAATGTGTCGTGATCGCATTGCCTCCTGACCGTCCTTAAGCTGCTGCCTTCCGTTTTGTGACTGGATTGAGTTCTGGAACAACGAAGCCCAGAATCATGGCGCTCATCAGGTTTCATTCTACATATGAGCTCTCACAGGATGCCACGCCCACGCCCACCAATTTCCTTTTCTTCGACCTCCCTTCTCGTTCTGTTCTGAGGCAGGCTGGGGCTTCTGCTACTACCCGAATCAGTTCTCTGGCGGTCGGTTGCTTGTCCTACAGCTGGGTTTGGTCTGCCTGTCTTTGCTGCATCCTTCACTTCACCCTGCGCTTGACGCCACAATTTCGTTTGCCAAGTCATACGACCCACTGAGATGGTCGCGCATAATCCCCTCTTCGCCAGCTGGAGCTTGAGGAAGTTCAAGGCCACTGTCATAAATGACATCTGGCCCGAGGTGCTATTCTTCTCAGGCGTTGCCGCAAGTACGTGAACGCTTGGGTCCCACATCCAGAGCCCACATCTCTGTTCACGTCTCCGAAACGTGGCACTAAATATGGCGGTTTGACCTGCAGTGGTATCGCTTGTCTCGGACCTGACGTCGCACAAACTATCCTTCTCAAGCGCGATGCTCACCGTGCTGGGTACGGTACTCGGTCTAGTCATCTCTTTCCGAACATCTTCTGCGTATGAACGGTCAGTCTGCAGTTTCGTGACCGTCGTCCCCAAGATGGTATCTATACACATGAGACTGACGATATATATAATGGCAATCTAGCTACATGGAAGGAAGGAAGCTATGGACGGCTATCGCCCTCGCTTCCCGTAATATTGCCCAAGTTGTGAGTTTCTGTAGCTGGTGGTGCCCTCGGAGAGTACTTCGAATGTTGGTGATCTCACTACTTGGACATCATTTCTTCCCAGATCTGGATACACGTTCCTTTTGAGCGCATCGACAAGAAAACCGGTCAGCGGAGGTCGAACCTCGAAGTCGTCATCGAAAAGAAGAGTATGATCAACCTCGTTCAGGCGTATGCCGTGTCTGTGAAGGTAGTTCCAGTACTCGCTGAAGTTGTTAAGGCCGACGCTGATGAGCGCTGTGCCAGCACTTGCTTCGCGGAGAGGCCGGTGTCTATTACGAGGACCTCTATCCCCTCGTCTGCTTCCTGCCCCGCTACGCCTCGCACGCTCCAGAGAACGCCAGCGAGGAAGACATGCTCCCCATGTGGCGAGCCTCTGCCATGGACGCTCAGAAGCACCGGGCAGCGCACACGCTCACGTCCTCGCGACCCCTCTCGCGCAGCGGCACTGCGAACGAAGGCAGCCCGGAGCCCGAAAAGGAGCTCGGCCAGATCTCCGAAGACCAAATCTACCACTCCCTGCGCGGTCGCTCGCGCGAGGCTCTGAAGAAAGCGAGGAAGTTCGACCCCGAGATGGCGCTCCCAGTCGTGTACAGCGAGCACCCGCTCCAGCCCGCGCGCAACCCGCCGAAGGAGTCCATCTTCGACTATCTCCCCTTCCTTCGCGTCTTCAAGATCCTCGTCGCACCATTGCGCCGCTCCAAGCCAAAACCCGAACTGCCGACAAGCGCAAGCGCAGCGACTCGCAGCTTTACTGGGAAGCGTCTCAGGCCCGAGGCCGTCGACTCGAACGTCCCGCTTGAGATTACGCTGTTCCTCTCGAACTACTTGGCTTGGCTGTTGAAGAATGGCCAGCTGCAACCTGCGCTAGCCTCTGCATTCGTCACGGCCATCTCGTCTCTCCAAGACACTGTGACGAACCTCGATCGCATTAGGAACACGCCTTTGCCGTTTGCGTATCAAGCGCACCTGCGCATTTCGCTCTGGATCTACCTATTCTTCCTCCCTGTGAGTTAGCAGTTTCTTCTACATTGTGTGTTCGCGTGCCTTCAAGCGAGATTCTGATCAATTATTCATTTCAGTTCCAAGTCTGGAGCTCCTTCGGATATCTCACCATTCCGTAAGCACCTCCTAAACTAGAGGAGCGTTGCCTTGCTCATGCTCTCCTGAAGTGGAACCGCGTTCGCGTCATTCTTGCTCCTTGGTTTCCTCGAGATAGGTCAGGAGATGTGCGTGTGCCTTGCTTCCATCTTCCAATTGCACTCTAAACCGTCGATCTTCATATAGCGAGAACCCCTTCAACTACGACCTGAATGATCTCGGTGAGCCGCCCATTCCCGGACCATTTTCGTCACGGCCGCTGACTCCGGTCGCCGCCAGACCTCGATTCGTTCTGTCTCCAGATCCAGCGCGAACTGCACGAAATCACAGCAGTAAGTCGCCCGCCGCGTCTCCAAACATGCTAGGCGCTGACCGCCATTGTGCGCAGCACTCGTGCCCTGATCCAGACGAGTTCCTCTTCACCGCGTGGAATCAGCCCTTCGCGCCTGGAGACAGGCGCACTGCGGAGGAGATGATGAACGATGTCAACCACTCTTACCATGGGCCTGACACGGGCATGCACAGCATCCGTCGCACACTGCTTAAGAGCTGGTGGGATGTGGACGAGATTACGCGACAGAAGTGATGGAAGGACCTCACTGTGAGTTCGTACCGAGTTATGCAGACCTTGACGACTTCCGTGAGGGTCCTTGGGCATGCTGGAGGAGGGAGTAGATATTCATGGGCGCTACTAATGTGTAAAGGCTGTTTCTTGTGTGGAGAAAAATTGATGACATGGGGAGGCAGAGCTCGTGACCGCCTGGAGAGCGTCGACGGCAGGCTAGCTGACGAAATCAGAACGTTCCAAGATGTAAATATTACCGGATGAGGTCAGCGGCCGAGGCCACGCAGCGTTGGAGGGAGCGTGGCTGGGGCACGTTGAGAGGAATGCGCCCGCAGTGCGTGGCGGGAACGAGGAGACTGCCGTGTTGGGCGAAGAGAGTCTCGGTTGATATAAAGATCCAAGCGCTGCATCGTCCGCGTCCGTTCTCCGACGCTTGAGGCCTCCTGCCCGCCGCCTCGCCCCCCGACTCCCTCTCGACTGTCACCAGTCTCTCGTCTCTCCGCCACGCTACCTGCCGGTAAGCCCAACGCGCCGCTGGGCAAGGAGGATCAGTACGTCGCCGGATGCGCTCCATCGACGCTCGCATGCGTGGACTGACCATGAGGCCGATCGGCTCAGGTGTTCCCTCATCTCTATGCGGCCAGGCCTACCGTAGGTTCCCCCAACTGCAGCCACCAGATATCCCACATACACATCCACTATCCCCCCTCGCTCAGCTCGGTCCCCCTCGGTACCTCGAGCTCCCTATCGCCACATCGTCCTACTTTCTCGTGCATCGCACTCTATACGCCCCGCCTAACGTCCTATGACGACGCTGCTTACCCCCATCTCAGAGCAGAATGTCGGACCGCTCCCACCCAACATTGACGAGGATGTCGAACCAGACGCACAGTGGAAGGAGAGCCTTCGGGCGCGAATCGAGCAGACTCTGCAGCCCATGGTGGATAAGGCCCGCGAGGACAGAGACGCCCAGCTCCGAGGCGTGCACGAGGGCACCCTGCAGTGGGAGAACGTCATGAAGAGCTACAACTACGCCATGGACAGGGTGCGTCGCCTGGCACAGGACCAGTTTACCGAGGAGCTCAAGATCGCTCGATTCGAGCGGTCGCTCGCTCTCGGCAAGGAGGTCGAAGGGCAGGAATTCGAAGAGTTCAAAAGGCGGCAGCAGGCGATCTGGGATACGATTAAGAAAGGAGGGGCGGAGCGGCAGCAGGGGCCTGCGGGTCGCCGAGATTCCAGTGTCTCGAACTCCAATCAAGAGAATGGAGAGCCCGTTGCCTCCCTACCGAGGGCGAACGAAGATCCCGCCGCTGTGCCCCTTAGGGCGACTGGTGAGCAGGACGCCAGAGAGGGGCCGAGCACATCGCATCGTGAACCCCGTCCGCTTGCTAGAGGTCCGTTCGGGCCAGACGCGCGTCCTCGAGATCGCACCCAGAGCGGTGGGTCAGAGCAGATAGCAGGCACTCCAGGAAGCTACAGTGCGCGCCCTGCCCGTTCTCGCGGGAACTCGTCAGTCTTCGCGGACTTCGACCCTACCAACACCAATGCATCTCCCTCCCCCTACGACCAGGGATCGATTGGCCGGGGAGGCGTTAGCTCTCTATCTAAGACCAGGCCGCAGAACATCTGGCTTCCTCCGACGTCCACGAGAGACGACCTGCCGTCAACCTCTACCTCTCGTACCTTCGCTCACGCTGCTGCACCTACTGTTTCGCCTGTCAGCCCCAACACTCGTGAGAACCCCTCCAACGACCACGGCAGGACAGTCTCGAGAGCCGGCAGCTTTCGAGCGTCCGACCGACCCTCTCCCATCGCTGACTTCGAGTCTGCTCCTATCCCTCGCGACCGGTTCGGGTTGCCCGTCGACGATCGCACTTCCTCGCACAAAGGCAAGGAGCCCGAGCGTCCCGAGCGCTCCAGGCAGCCCTCGTTCACCCAGCAGACTTTGGTACACGACATCTACGCCCGCCGTCCCGACCCACGCGTGCAGATGCCAGTGCTAGTCCCGTCCGCTCGACCTCCCCCGGCCCCGCAACCGCCCGAAGACCAGCAAGCCTTCGCGCAGGTCAGCCCGCAGAACGCGCGCCACCGCACGAACGGCTTCGAGGACGGCGAAGGCATCCCGATACGCGCCGCGCGCCGCAGCAACACGTCCGACCAAGGCTCCCCGGAGCACATGCGCTACGGCCCTCAGAAACCCGCGTCCGCCAGGCCGATCCCGTCCTCGAGGCGGTCTCTGCCCGGCGAGACGGACGCGTGGTCCGCGCAGCCCAGTCCGCCCGCTCACCACCTATTCGGGCCCCAGTCTCCGCCCTCGGTGCCTACCGCCTCGTCCAGCCGACCGATCCCGCGCCCGTCTTCCGCAGACGACGATCCCCGGAGACATTCCCCCTCTGGGGCGTGGCACGGCTCCCAGAGCCCGCCGAACGTCCTGCCGTTCGCCGGCTACGACTTGCCGTTCAGCTCCAGCCCCCGCTATCGGGGATACGCCGGCAGTCCCGCAGGGAGCGTCAGCGGCCGGCGCAACTCCAACGGCAACGGGTCCCGATCCGTTCGCTCCCACTCTTCCCGGCAGGAGTTCTGGGGCCCGTCCGACGTCTCCCAGCGTCCCCTCGCGACCTTCGAGGAGCAGTCTGTCGCGTCCGGCAGCGACTCGGAGGAGGACTACGGGGTCGACCTCGACGACCTGTGGCACCTACGCGAGCGCGCCGAGCTTCGCGAGAGGCACCAGCTGACTTGGAAGCTGGTGCGGGATCAGGAGCGTGAAGAGGTCATGCGCAAGGCTGCCGAAGCCAAGCGTCTCGAGGAGGAGGCCCGGAGGAAGGAAGAGGAGGCGAGGCGGAAGGAGGAGGAGGCACGGAGGAAGGAGGAGGAGGCCAGGAGGAAGGCCGACGAAGCGCGTCGCAAGGAGGAGGAGGTGCGGCTCAAGGCGCTGGAGATTCAGCAGAAACAGGAGGAGCTCGCGCGGCGTGAGGCGGAGCTCTTGCGCCGGGAGATGGAGGCGAAGCTGCAGGAGGAGCGCCGGAAGCGCGAGGAACTCGAGGCCGCGCTACAGCAGATGAGGGAGGCCGAGGAGCGGCGGCGGCAGGAAGAGGCGGAGAGACAGGAGCGCGAGATGAGAGAGAGAGAGGAGCGGGAGAGACGGGAAAAGAAGGAGAAGGAGGAGCGCGAGGAGCGCGAGAGACGCGAGAGGGAGGAACGCGAGAGGCGGGAGAAGGAAGAGAGGGATCGACGAGAGAGAGAGGAAAGGGAGCGTCGGGAGCAGGAGAGGCGCGAGAAGGCCGAACGCGAGAGACGCGAGCGGGAGGAGCAGGAGCTTCGGGAGAAGGAAGAACGCGAGCGCAAGGAGAAGGAGAAACGAGATAGGGAGGAGCGCGAGCGGCAGGAACGGGAGAAGGCGAAGCGAGAGGAGGAACGCGAGCGCAGGGAGAAGGAGAAGCGCGAACGGGAGGAGTGGCAGCGCTCACAGGAGGAGCGGTTCGCGCGAGAGAGGGAGGCTTGGGAGGAAACTCGCAGGCGAGATGCGGAAGCCGCCGCGGCCGCGGCTGCGCAAGCTCGACTCGAGGCCGAGCGGATACAAGCCGAGCGTCTCGCCGCACTCGAGACTCAGAGACAGCAAGAGGACGCAGCGCGGAGACAACGAGAGGCAGAGGCTCAGAGGCTACGAGAAGAAGCTCGACGTCGCGAGACCGAGGCCCAACGACAACGAGAGCTTCGGGAGCAGCAGCAGAAAGAGGCCGAAGCCGAAGCGCAGCGACAGCTCGCAACCGAGGAACAACAGCAACAGGCAGACGAGGAGCAACAGCGACGAGGTCCCGATGTCCTGCGGCCGAAGGCGGAGGAAGCACGACGACGGAGGGAGCCGGGCGGGCGGAAGCAACGGGAGACTGAAGAACGATGGGAGAGGGCCATGGCCGAGCAGAGAGCGGCAGAGGCAGCGCGACAGCAACGCGAAGTGGAGGCGGCTCGGAAGCAATGTGAGGCGGAGGAAGCAAGACAGCGCGAGGTGGACGCAGAGGCAACGCGGGTGCGTGTCGCGGAAGCCGCGGAAGCGCAGCGTGTGCGCGAAAATGCCCAATCTGAGCCCGACGATGAGCTCTCCCAGTTCCAGGATCCTCATTTCATCCGCGAGCAAGAAGCGGAGCTCGCGCGCATCCAAGCTCACCGTGAGCGCGAGGCCCGCGAACGCGCTGCCAGGCAACGCGAGGAAGAAGAGGCCAGGAAGCGCGAGTTCGCCAGGAAGCGCGAGGAGGAGGATGCCAGGAAACAGGCCGCGTTCATTCGGGAGCAGGAAGAGGCGTACAGGCGAGCACAGGCGGAGAACGAGGGGCGTCAGAGGGAGCTCGAAGCCCGTAGGCGCGCCGAGGATGCCTTGCGACGGAAGGAGGAACAGCAGAAGCAGCAGTCTGACGCAGTACTCAAGGAGGCTCTACGTCGCTCAGAGGAGGAGTATATCAAGCAGCAACAGCAGCAGCAACAACAACAGGAGGAGCGTCGACGGAGGCAGGATAGCGTGGGCAGTGTATCTGATTCCAGTACCAGCCGTCCCGGGCCGCACTATTCTCCAAGCTCTTCGTCCGCCCCTCGACCCATACCCAACCCAAGCGCGTCCTTCAACCACAGTGCGTCTGCTCCAGGCGACCGTAGTAGCTCGGCATCGTCCTCGAGCTTCAGCAGTTCTGCAAGTTTCTTCTCCGCTTCGTCAGGGCGGTCCAACTCCACCGGTTACACCAGTTCCTCGAGTAGGGCTTCTGCTACACCAACCTCCAGCGCGACTCCGGTCGGTACGCCAGGGACGCCAAGCTCCCGCGGTGCTTGGAAATCTCCTATATCCCCCGCTACTCCTCAGCCGACCACGGCTACCTCGACGACAAGCAGCAGACCTTCGGCTGGTGCCTATCAGACCGCTTATAGTGCCAGTTCGTATACCCAGTCATCGCACAGCACATCGAGACCTACTGCATCCCATACGCCCAATGCGCCCCTGAGTGAGGAGGAGTGGGCACGTCGTCAGGAGGAGCATGCACGCCGACAATTCGAGCAGTTCCAGCGCGAGCAGGAGGCGCAGCAACGTCGTTCCGAACAGAAGGCTATGCGGCAGCTCACCAAGGAAGAGGTCATCAAGTTGTTCGACGAGCACGAGAAGCGCTGGAGCAGGATCCCTACCCTCGATATACTTAGTTGGCACTCATTCCCATGGCCAATGCTGAAGCAGCCGAACGATCCTGAACAGTTGACGTACATCGAGATCCAGGCGTACGTCCTCTCGCCGCACCAGTCCGCGGACAGGACCCCGCGTGAGCGGATCAAGGACTACTTGCGCAAGTGGCACCCCGATCGTTTCGAGACGAAGTTGCTGCCGAAGGTCCGAGAGGACGACCGGGAGAAGGTGAAGGAGGGAGCTGGAGCTGTGGCACGCCACTTGAACAAACTGCTTGGCAGCTTGTCCAGTAGCGCGGAGAACGGCTTGTTTGGATGAATGTACAAGTAAGGATCTTCCATGCATGGTGCGTCAATACGCTCACCTGACGTCTTCCTAGTTAGTTTCAGCAGCAACTCTAATCTGTAGTCAGATACCCCCAACTCATGCACTGTAGGATTACCGCCCATGCATCACCACAATATATCATACTTGACAATTTGTACAACGACATATCTGGACGCAGAACAGACGGGACTGGGCGTATAGCAGTATCTCATGTATGACATAGATGAAGTAACACAACACTCACTCATGAACTCTCAAGAGCCCCTTTCGCGGCGGTGTCGTGGGCAGTGGCGGTGTCGTAGAGCCCGCGGAAGCCCTCGGTGAAGCTGCGTGACTATATGCGCCTCTTACGCGGTGTACAGTTCCAAATGGTCTGCATTGTGGATGCAGAAGGTTGTTTGACTGTCTTCAACCATCCTAGATCTCGGGATTCCAGTAACGCCACTGGCATCCAGGGTAGTTGCTTGCTCATGGTGGGTAGTCCGCAGGCACTTCAGCGAGCGGTCTTGTATGCAATTGACAGCGCGAGTGCCCAGCTAGTCACCAATGAGCTGGTGAGATTCATTGTGATTGCAGAGCATTTTGGGCATATAGAAGATCGAAGTTGTGCGATCAGCACTTCGAAGGTGGCACCGGGACTCGCACCTTACCTTCCCCGTAGCAGAATAATGCTCTTCGTAAACGAGAAAGCGGAAGTAGTGCCTAACAAGTAGTGTTAGACAGCCACTAATACGAACTTCGAAGGTACTTGTATCTGCTGAGGCTGAGGGGCGCACGCCCGAGTGGACTGTGCTCCCGCCGTCATCATTGCACCGACCACCCTCGCATTGTCGTCTCGATATCCTTTTTGAGCAAGCCATTTTTTGAAACAGTCCCCGGTGATTACCGACTCGGCCGTTTTCCTCGGGCATGGACTGTTTTTGACCTGGGTACGACCGCATTTCCTGCAAATCAGCAGCAGAAGCTCTATTCAGCAGACCAGGCCTCGGACCTTAGGCCTTAGGCCTGGGCAGTACTCGCAGCTTTCTCATCATCGGAGTCAGCCGATGAGGATGCTGCGAGTCGCCGGAAACGCAGCTCGGTGGAAGAGTGAAGCCTGTTTCGGAAGGACACGGTAAGAGCCGCACTTGCCAAAGAGGTGTGACTAGGCAATCTGCGAGCATTCAATATTCTACACCCTTGATTTGTATGTCTCTCATCTACTTCTAGTACTTTGTTGCGGATCCTGTTACCTTTGATTGCACGAGCTGCAATTGTTGTAAGGTAGCCGCCTGGATGGTAGCTCGGATAGGTCACCATTCAAGTCAATGCTACCGAGAAACCCTCTCCGGGAACGCTTGATTGCCATGGCGAGAATGGCGCGGTTCACGAGGTCGACGATACTCACCTATTTCTAGTTCGTGAGGTTTTCCCACCGAGCCCACCACCTACGTCCGAAGGAAACGGGCGCACACTTCGTGGGGAAGTGTCTCAAACATGTTGTGTTGAGGCCAGGCCAAGCAGACAACGGGGAACACGGTACATCGAGACTTCACACCGCGAAGACGAAGTGCAAATGTTCGCGTGGCCGATTCGCATGCTAGGACCACGTTTTCGGGGAGACATGGTCAGTCGCAATCCGCTCGTTCTCTTTGCTACTACATAGCAGGGTGACAAACCTGGGGCGAGAGCGTTCGCAGTCAATAGGCGTTTAGACTTGCGTGGTTTCTCCGCAGCGCCACTCGCACACGCGCGTGGCAAACGGGAACAACCGTGGTACACCCGGCGAAGCCTGATTCGGGATTTTTCCGACTCTGGGGCAGTCGCATACGGACATGACCATCAAGCAGAGAAACATAGGATGCCGTTAGGCATGCCTCAAGGCGTGCACCACATAATATCATGATTTGGCAAGATCACGAGCGTACCTGCACTGCAAGCCAAGCATACGAAATTGGACTAGCGGAAGCTTGAACGACACCGTCGCATCAGCGGTCTCAAGGAGCTGTCAATGACATAGTGCGCCAAGACTAGCTTTCCTTTTGATTCTCCGGGTATCAGAATCGACAGCGAGGATGTTCCACAGCGCCCACGGGATCCCCCGTAGCGGTGAAGAGAATTGGTGCTCGCTCCTGCTCAATCGGGGAGTTCCTTTGCTCGAGACATCTGAAGATACGGCCGGCATGAGTTGCAGAAAGAAGACCTGAAAATCCGATGAGAACCGATACTAGACTGGGAAATGGTACCCATACCCTTTACCCATGGTCAAAGAAGCGCATTCCTACATGACCGAAGTCAATGCAGAAGTGCTCAGAGCGCGGTTTTGGCAGCGGCTCGAAAATGACTGCCTATGCCCGGTGGGACTAGGATACGAAAGGCTCCTGAAACGTTCGCTCGGGGGGCCTGGCAAAAAGATACCGAGGCTCAGCCTGGGCTGACTGCCCCTGCTCTGGTATTAGCACACTTGGATCCACGAAGAGATACCGGACGCCGTAACACGCCGTAACATCCCACTAGCTGCATCTGCTTCTAGCGCTGAAGCTTACCGTAACGAGCGCGTGGCCTCTCGCGCGCCGCCTTCGCTCGGCCCATTGTGTTGTAGATGGTCTACCGTTCGACGGAGAAGCGTCGAAGGAATAGTTTGTACGTGATCCTCACACGGCGGCTTCACACCCATGCGATACTCGAGGTTTGCGGGACACGCTGTGCGTCGGTAGTGAGACAGATGTAGACCGCGACAAACAAGCAAGACAGCATGCATGGGAATTCGTGCAAGGGCGTAGAGTGGAGTGGAACTCACTGCGGACACTGACTTGATGGCCGCGAGACGCAATACGCCGCTCCAAAACGCCGGTAAGTGTACCGGCCGATCTTTGGCCCGCAGGTTCTGTTCTCTGTGTATTCCGGTGTATTGCCTTGAACATGGCCATGGAGAGGAGCATTCCTTCAGTTGATGAGCTTCCACCTATCCCCGCACCTGCATTTAACACGGGACGCTTTGATGGGATAGTCCCTGAGTACGCGAAGTACGCTGAGCGTATCATTTTCCCTGGTCCAGTCATACTCGAGATTGAGTTTCGCCTTTCTGCAGTATCACACCAAAGAATGGTGTTGTGGCGGAAGGCAAGTAGGATCCCTAGAGCGTGCGCGATGCTCGCACTGGTCATGTGCGCGGCGTTGGCTAGCGCCGCCTAACATGAGATACTAGGGGAGGTCAGAGTGGGTGATTCCTACGTCAATTCTGTTTCGATGATGTGCTGAATTTGTATTGTGAAGCACATGGAAATCCGGAAGAAGCGACCCCCCCGCTTGTAATTGGGCCCAGTAAAAATTTGCATGCAATTTGGTACGGGGTCTGGAGGACCGGTCGGGCATGTTGGAGTTTGCGTGAGCGTTGAGAGAGCTGAGAGCGATATCAGCTGCTGGAGCGTAAAGTAGCTCACCCATAATAACACATGGCCATGTCCGGTGTATGTGCACTTTGGTGACGCAGTCACAAGTCAACGACGACGTCCCGCAAATCGGGGAAATGTAATTCTACTATCCACAGAACTTCTATCCAAGGACCTGACTGAGTTTCTCGGCATTGGTCACATGTTGGCAGCAAGACTGCAGAGCATATACTACTGCGTTTCGTGGGCCCTTCGAACCTGCGGTCGAGCGTGGACTGGACAAGGCATGACGACGTGCAGTTGCAGAGTTAGATCCTTGAAGGGGCCTGAGGCACTGGGCCCGTGTTAGCCCAGCTTAGTCATTCACTCTCCTGCATGGTCATACTAATATCCAAGACGTAATCAGCGCCCGCCGTCCGCGTTACACGGAATGCTAAGTACTGATATCCTAATTCGGAACTGCCGCAACGAGACTCCACCACGCCGCGCAAATCTTCCGCGTAAACTGCCTCTGAACGAACGCGGGTTCAAATCGGACACCAATATCACCATTTTTAAGTCATCTTGCATGATCTCGTGGCTGGTCGTATACATCTTCGAAGCAATCTCGATTGGCTGCAACAATGCTTGCTCCTCCCAGCTAGTGCGTCTGACTGACGAAATTGTCTCAGCACTTGTGCCAATGTTGTTGTCCTTTAGTCGTGTCACAGCGACCTCTTCGACTCTACTGTGCGCAATAACCTCGCTTCGCGGTATCTCCCAGGTACATCTAAGAGTGGTGAGGACAGTCTCTAGTAGGTGTTCTAATGCCCTTGCTAACGTTCTCCGAGGTCGGGGAACAAACACTGTCCAGACTCCTCTTCCAAGGAGAATATCCCGTCTGCTGATGAAGCCACCTATTCCCGATACACGGACCTTATGAATCCCGAATCGCACGAAGCCAGCCATCGAATGCAAGAAGCCTCATCCCCGGCCACAAGCATGCTCGCAGCTGTGGTTTGATCAGGATTGGTTGAATGACAGTACTTGTCGCTAAAAGTTCAGCAGATGGCTGTAGCGACCTGAATCTTGATGTCTGGACATATATAACAGCCTGGGATGAATGTCTGAGGACATACGACATTTGATCACCCCGACATTGACGCAAGGTTGCCAGTCATAATCAAGGAACAAGATGTCCTCCAAGATCACCATCTTCTACATTGGGGCAACGGGTACGTGCGGCGTTCGCCTGCATCTACACTTCAGGAAACCTCCCCAGAGAGTGCTGAACATGGTCGTTCGCCCCCGCAGGATACATCGGCGGTAGCGTCCTCCAGGCGATTCTTGCGCATCCGAAAGCAGACACCTTCGAGGTCACCGCCCTCGTCCGCAATGAAACTAAGGCGAAGGCGATCGAGAAAGCTCTTGGTATCAAGACCGTCCTCGGCTCCCTCGAGGATGATGCCCTCCTGACCGAGTACAGCGAGAAGGCGGACGTCGTCTTCCAGAACGTGAGTTCTGGCGCACACTATCTATGCGCAGCTTTGTGACGCGTATTGATACACATCTCACACAGGCGAGCGCGAATGCTTTCGACGCGACGAAGGCCATCCTAGCCGGGCTCAAGCAGCGATTTGACAAGACGGGCAAGAAGCCCCTCTTCTTCCACACCGTACGCTCATCAGTAGCCCACAACTTACGAACGTCCCTGCTGAACATCCTCTGCGTAGACAGTGGGGCATCGCGGTCCTGGTCGACAACGCGCTTGGCGAGTACCTCTCGCCCACCGTCACCTCCGATTACGACCTCGACACGATCGACAAGCTTCCCAAGACGATCATCAACTCCCGCGTCGACAAGCTCCTGGTCGAGGCGGACGCAGACGGGTACACGACGACGTTCATCATCGCCCCGGCTATCATTTACGGACGTCCCCGCGGCCCGCTCTTCGACGGGCCCGCCCCGATCTCCGCGCTGGTCACCGGCGTCGTGACCAGATGGGCGGCGGCCGCTGCCAGGAAGGGCCGCCCGGGCATCATCGGGAAGGGCGCGAACGCGTGGGGGTACGTGCACATCGACGACAGTGCGTACAGCTCTACTTCGAGTCGCGCCCGCGAATTGCTGCTGACCGCGACCTCGGGGCGTCGCCCGTGCAGACGCGGACGCGTACTACCGCCTGTTCGACGCGGCGCTGTTCGGCTCCGCGCAGGTCTCGCACGGGCGCGAGGGCTACTTCTGGATCGAGGCCACCGAGCACACCGCTTACGAGGTCCACAAAGTCATCGGGGAGGCCCTTGTCGCGCTTGGGGTGATCGGCGAGGCGGAGCCGGCCGCGCTGACCGCAGACGAGCAGGTGAAGTTCTACGGGAGCGAGGAGTACGCGGCGTTCTTCGCCGCCAACACACGCAGCAAGGGAGACAGGCTGCGGAAAGAGTTGGGCTGGGCGCCGAAGCACACGGCGCAGGAAGAGTTCATTAAGGACATCAAGGAGGACACTGAAGTGGCTGCGAAGGCGCTCAAAGCGTAGGGTTGCACATATATGTAGCTTGTTACCTGTTGCGCAGCGAAGTGGTGATGAATGTATGCATTTTCCATACCGGCCGAGTTATATCAGCACAAGTAAGGTTCACACGCGAACAAGTTAAAGTACATGTGCACAACCCACCGGCGACAAAGCACAAAGACTATATGCACAAGACGGACCCTTCACAGGCCACTCTTCCTATGTCCTATATACGGGCATTGCCTGCCACTCGAGCGGGTCGCCCTATCGACCATCGCCTGCGCATCAGCTTCGCCTTGTTGAGTACTGAAGAAGGAAACAGCACAGCAACGAGCACTCCCCGCGTTCCGCGCTTTGAAACACGACAAAGTCCCGATCTGCATCCGGATCATCGGCACCGCTTCCTCTTCTTCAAGGCTTCCTCTTCGCCGTCGTCGTCCTCCCCGGGCATAGGGATGAGCTCCTTGGCCGGGTTCTGCTCCACGCCCATCTCCGCCAGCGCGGCTTGGATCAGCCCCAGCAGGACGTGAGGGAGGAGCGCGTCGAAGAAGCGCGTGAGGTGGGGGCAGTAGCGGTACCGCTGCCCCCCAGGTGTCTGCAAGAAGCGCATGGGCGTCTGCGTAAATTGGGTCTTCGCGGGGAATTAGATGAAAGGAGCAAATCACACGAAGACGTCGCACGCCGGTATGCAGGGATGATGGTGATGGAATGCTTCAACGTCTAGTTCGATTGTGCGACGCAGCGCGGTCTATATGGGATTAGATACATCATATACAAAGTTACTACAGTACTTTCCACACGCCCTTGCTTTGTACGCGCCGCGCCGTGGGCAGCCGGCGCGGCGTTATCAGTGTTCACTCGTGGAGAGTGATAATTGTAGGATGAGAGTGTGATGAGATGAGGATAATGGGACCACACAACAGGGATGATGACACGATAGCAAAACAACTGTAGGATGCCTCGGACAGGACGATAACGCAGAAGTGATAGGAGATGACGAGGTGCCCAGAGAGCGACGAGGAATACGAAGCACGAGCCGAGATGAAGCTGACCGAACGGAGCGACCGACCAATTCCAGCAGGGGATAGTGAGAGTGTATGGGAGGGAGTCAGGACTGTAACCCAGGAAGATATGCGGAAATGTCGAGCGGGTGGGAGATAGGATGCGATGTTAGTGAGAGGAAGACACCTATCGTATCAGCGCAGCATCCATCCAGAGAATGAAGACGAGAGAAAACTACAAATGAGCGTGCGATAATGGGCGTTGTATGTTACGACGACGATGCCGCGGTATAGGATCCAGTGGAATGAGCGTGTACGTTACGGGAGATATTGAAGGAGTGGGCGATTGTGATGGATGGCGTCGCTGTGATATGTAGGTAAGTGCAATTGGGCGGTTTAAGGATTAGAGTCGGTGGCGTTGGTCGGGGTAGAATGATCGATCGTTTCTCTGATGGTAGTCGCCGTATATCCTCCTCATGAGATATACGACCAAGCCAAGCTCACGCGGCCAACGTCTTTGATGACGACTTGAGCTTGTATACGGCACACCTGCGAACGAAAGAAAGGATCCAGTGAGCAAAGCGGAGCTCTCAAAATGAACTGAAGACGGCACTCACCCTATCGGCGACCTCCCAGTCTTTCCAGTACACGTGCAAGCTCCCGTCCTCCTTCGTCTCGATCTTGCGCAGCGGCCCGAAGCTCTCGCACCATTTTACGACGTTCTGCATGCGCCTCTGCTGCTCCTGCTGGCGGTGCTGCAGGTCGTCTGACGACTGCGTAGGAGAGACGGACGACGATGCGCGAGGCTGGCCGATCTCGAGAGGCGCGCCGGAGATGACGAGCTTCTTCTTGCGTCTCTTCTGGCGACCGGTGATCGTCGCGAAGAACGACTGCGGGCGCGGCGAGGGAACGAGGAAGGACGGCGAGGGCGTGCTGGGCGAGGGGAGGGGCAGCGTCGGTTGTGGTGGGGGCGAGCTTGGCGACATGGGGAGGTCGTCGTCGATGTGTAACCTGAGGGGTCCGGGAGGGGAGAGAGGAAGAGGAGGGACGGACGATACTGGAGACTCGGGCAGGAGGAGGGGAGACTCGGGCGCGATGTACGGGTTGTCCGCGAAGACGGGCGACCCCTCCTCCTCTTCCAGGTACTCCGGCATGCACGAGGGAGAGTCCATCGCGAAAGGATCGGAAGAACCAGGGTACACGGGCTCGACGGGTGTCGCCAGATTGGACGCAGACGACGTGTTCGAAGAGTCCGTCGACGACAACGACGGCGCTTGCTGGATTCTTGGCGGCATTGGGAACGTGGACCGTGAGGGGCTGCTGACGATGGGGCTGAGGGCGTCGCGGGCGTCGATGCGGTAGATGTCAACGACGTCTGAGGAGGCGCGGGGAGTGTTGGGCGGGGGCAAAGGTTTAGTCACGGATCCAGACCGGGTACGGCCGGATATTAAACTGAGCAGGCGATCTCGCTTCCTCGTCTTGCTAGCCGGAGACGCTGAACCATCATCAAGGGCCATCTGCGTGATGCGGGGTCGGGACGCCACCGAATCGAGCGACCAGCGAGACGCCAGACCGGGCTCCACCGTCGCCTCCTCAGGGCTCTCCAGCGGTGGGGAGGTGATGGCTTCTCCAGGTGAGACCATGTCGTCAGACTGTGGAGTGTCTGCAGTGTCGCTCATTAGCGAGGGAAGCAGAGGGCTGCATGCGGAGAAGGATGGCGACGGGGTCGACGCGAGCTCTGCTAGCCTTCGCAGCTGCGGCGAGGAGGCGGAGGTGGACAACGCAGGCAAGGCAGGCCGCTGCTTTCTCCTCGGGCTAGAGCTGATTGGGAAGGAGCTGCTGAGACGTCCACCGCTCGCGATGGTGGCGCTGCTGCTGCGACCCCGCCCGACGGACTTTGTTGCTGATTGCGGAAGAGGCTGAGGGTCGCCGTCGTGAACGTAGACTGCAGACCTTTTATCTGCTTCGGATTCACGCTCTTCGAGGAGGGAGAGCGTCGATGAGATGGATGGGAACGTCGCATGGCGATGGGCCGCGGGCCGCGTCGCCGGAGGCGAGCCATGAGATCGTGGGAAGGTACGCGACTTCGGAGATCCCACGAGACGCGGTGACGAAGGGGGGGTCTGGCGAATTTCGCCACGTGTCACGCCGATAGGTATCGAGGGGCTGTTTCCTGGTGACGACAGAGCCGACATTTGCACTGGCGATGACGGCGGCACTATGGGTAGACTGGGGCGATTGCGCAACCGTAGTGGAGGGATACTTGGAAGTGGCTAGAAAGTCAAATCGTGAGCATCAGACATGGCTTCCGGGACAAGAGATGATCAACATAAGTGACACTTGTACAGTCGTCGTTGAAGGGACGGCAGACTCAGCGTACCGAATCAAAGGTAGGTAGTCTGCGCAGGCGGGCTAGGCCCTAATCGGTAATCTCGGCTTTGTCCGATGCTAGGACATCCCGCCTAGCCCCGCTAAGGCAGGTCCCGCCCCCAATCAGACCGTACTTCACGCTGCAAAGAGTTACTAGCAGATTGCTGGCAGAAAGCTTTGACCATATGGCAGCATGCTCTACAGTTGTCGTCCGAGCTTGCTTGGACGGACAACAGCTGCAGAGAACGCGTCGAAATGCCATGTCGAGTAGAGAAGCGACCGGAAACGAACATGGAACTGCGGAGAAGACGAAACGATTGATGACCAGAACGCAAGAACGTACTTTGTCCGACCCTGTCCGGAGCGGCTGCGATAGACTCTGACTGCGAGAGCGTGTCGCCGACGCCATGGGCTGTCTTCCGGCGAAGAAGGTTGGGTCATACACGCATGGGAGGCATGCTTCCTCGTCTTCTTCCGCTGCAACGTGTTGACGAATCAGGGCATGAACGGGTGGCATGAAGAATTGCCATAAACTGACCGTCAAAGAAATCGGGAACGCCAGCGATAGGCTCGGCCGCTTCTTCAAGAGCCCACTCGTATTCGGTCTCTACCCACCGGTCTGCGTTGTCGAGGAAGACCGGGTTGCCGGTGTGCGTGTCGTCGTCCTCGAGGTAGAAGCGATCGACATAGCCGAGCTCTTGCAATAGCTCGAGCTTAGCGTCCAGTTCACGAGGTGAGGGGAGGGACCGCTTCGTGAAGTGAGACTGCATGGTCGGTCGCGGTGCGTGGCTGGGGCCAGGTGGCAGAGTGAGGATGGATGCACAAAAAAGACGCGTCTGTAGACACACCTCGGACGCGTGTCTGGACCTAAGCGACTGATGAGGTAAGTGTTACGTAGTGGGAACGAGACGGCCGACGAAGAGATGTCGGAGGCGGACGTCGGTGCGGGCGGGGGGGGGGCGAGGCTGCTTACGGGAGAGTGTGAAGGGGAGGGGAGGATCAACGGGAAAGAAGGAGGAGGAGGGAGGGTATTTGAAGCATCTGCGTGCGGGCGGGGGGAACGACTGCTGTATGTGCTTGGCAGAGAGTTTGATGGGAGTATATAGCCGAGCGAAAGGCTCAAACGGTGACATGGCTGCGATTCTTGGAATTCGCCTGGGTTTTCAATCCCGAATGCCACTCCCAGCGCGCCGCCGTCCTCGAGAAACCTCCCATCAATCCTTCTCTTACATAAGCAGCACCTCAATCTCTCCCCGATATTCCCAGATCCACTCAATGCAAGCGAAATACCTCCCTTTTCCGGCTAGCATCTTTTTCCGGCGGGGCATTTGTCCACTCCTCCGGCCCCGGCCGCCTGCTCTCCTCTATACTCGTTCCGACCGATGTTCCTCTTCTCACCCGCTCGCAAGCAGTCTGCATCATCGCCTTGGTCTCTGCACTGCGATGCGCCATCTCATCACTTTGAAGTCGTCCCAGTCTGGGAACATTGGCGGGAGGAGTTAAGGAGGACATACATCGGTCCACTATCCCCGCCGCCTCCCCGCCTCTCTGAGCTATGCCGCTACTGTATCTGCGTTTCTTTCTGAAGAGAAGCCATCAAACGGGTTCTAATCTGCTGGAGTCAAGTATCAAGTCCCCGCAAATCACGCCTTGACTGCGCGCTACCACCCTCGACGGATATGCCGGTTCAGGCGCCGGCCTGGAATCCCTCGAACGAGCAGCTGGGTCTACTCATCCGCGATGCAGAGTCGTTAACGGGATCTGCGTTTCTGAGATGAAGAACGCGGGCCAAATGACTCTTTTCTGTCTACGATCGTGCGTATCCCCGTCGCTCTTCCTCTTCGCATACCCCGGCGGCACACGCAGAGGCGTCGAATGCTCGCCGACAGCGATGATTGTATGCAGAGCTGTTTCAGCCTGACTAGGCGTTCAGTGCGAGTCTGCCGCAAGTAGTCAGAAGTGACAAGCTATAGCCAGGTCATCCACGGTGTTGACAGACTACAGTGCGGGAGAAGATGCCTCCTACTGAATGTCTGGATGGTGGCTTGTCAGGTACCTGTGCCTTGTGGGAGGCCTGCGTTCGAGCCCTCGTCACCCGTGTTTCTGTCAAACCGCAACCACCTGGATAAGGTTTGAAAATCGCTTTCCCAAGTCCAAATGACGAACCCATCTCCGCTCCAGGACTCAGTCATCTTCGCACATTGCAGGTGCACGACGCCAATGTACCTACCTGAACGCCTAGTCTCCGACTTTCATACACCAAGTGACCGCTCATTGGCCCTCCTCCTCCTCCCGGTTGGAAGGCATTGCAAAGTAAGCGTCGACTTCGGGCTCTTTACCCCCACGGCACTCCTCAGGCGTTTGCGATTCCCTGTCACCCGATATGACCTGTCATTCATCCAAGTCCCTATCAGTCCCAATCTCCACCTGCCTGCCATCCCTCCCTGGTTCTTCTGCCGCAGAAGGCCCGCGCGCGGGTCTCCCATCACCTCTCAAGGCAACGCTGTCGACCACTCTCGATGTCGACGGATACCCCTGATTGGCGCAGGAGGTCAGCATCCGGTAGAGTTCACTTTCCGCACATCCGTCCTTGCGCCGACTCAACTCCATTTAGCTGGGTTACAGACATACGACTGGAGACTGGATTGCGAGCGCTGCTATCTTGGGCTCAAAGCACCGCGCACGGCAAACCGCGGCGGTGGCGGCGGCTCCCGCGGTCTTTCGCAGCGCTGCCTGAACGTTGAACAGTCCCGGCCGTTCTTCCGACTCCCCCATCCAGAACGCCTTCCTACTCTGGCCGTGGCTGCACGTTCGCAAGCCGTGTCGATGACGTTCGAACGGAGTGCATGCGACCCGATGCCCGGGTCCTTTCATTATGCAGAAGTGCAGCCCTTCCGTTCCGCGCAGAGGCTTCTGTCCGCCCCTTTTCTGCGTCCCAATGAGGGGAAGATACGATATCGTCGTCGTCTTCCTCGCCATCTGCATTCACCGATCCGTGCGCCGGATTTACGTGGAGCATCTCTGGCGAGCTCGTTCACGCCGGATCGAACATCGGCTGGCGTGCTGATTCTGTCGGTCTTTGATTAGCCATTCACGCTCTGTCGCCGCGACTTGCGGGCTCCTGACAAAGTACGGCCTTTCGAACTATCGACGCGGCGCTCTGAAAACGTCCGGATCTGCGTTTCTGTTTGGCATCGTCATCTTCCATAGGCCTCGAACACCCATATGCCCCTGCAAGAAGCTCTTCGCGCCCACATCCAGTGGCATATCACCGAGGGCCCTCCAAGCCCCCAGTGTTCCGCTCCGGTCTCGACAGTCGGGGTGTCGTCCGGCACCTCTGTATGCTGAGGACTGCGGGTATACTGTACCCCGAAGCGCTCGGTGCCTCTCGCGTTGCTTGTGCCTGCCCCTATTCTCAGCTTCGGTCGTCGCCTGTAGTGATACGTTGCTATGCACGACTTTGTGCTATGCAATACACATCGCTCAGCACTCTCGGCTCCTCCATGGTGTGAGCGTCCGATTCGAATCTAGCCATCTTCGTCTCTCAACCTGTCATGAAGCATGTCCTGCGGTTCTGGGATTCCGTAGGCCAGAATCATGGACTCCTATCCTGGGAGGATGCGCTGCTTGTACGCTCTCTGTGCAGGGCGTCAGGCACTCAAACTGCGTGTGCTTTCGATCGTGGCAGCTTCTCGCACCTTATCTACGCACTACTCAGTGCAGCAGAATAACGCTTTGTATGCGAAGACTGCCCGTCCGCGCTGCAGCCATCTTTCCCGAATTCGACGGCGCGCCTCGCTCTCGCTGATTCCCGCCCGCCGGACCGGGATTTGACAGTCTTGATTCGCCACGATTCTGTGCAAGAATTTTCTGCATCATCACTTCGCGCATTGCGGTTCGTTCGAGCCTTGCTCACAGTGCCCTTCGCGTTCCCTCCCAGCAAGCTGTCGTGAGCTGCATGTGGTGAGATGCGGACAACGAACCTCGAGCAAGCTGTCTGCATCAAACGTGCTCCCCACGGCTATATCTGGTCTTCGTCGTTGCATATGGTATATAGCCAAGCGCTCATGGGGCTAACGCAGCGCATTACGTTCCAGCGGTGCCACCGAGGTGTCCGGGACGAAGCGTTCGTGGACCGTGAACTCGTCGGCTCTCTCAGAAGACACTTTTTACCTCTGTCTCGATGACGAACGTCGGATGTGGAAGATCAACCGAGTTCGGTACCTTCTCTGCCGAAAAGCCGTCCAACGTCGAAGTCGGGCAGACTGTGCGACCTCGCGAAGTCAGGGAATGACCGTGAGTGCGCTCGCGCCTTCTCAGCGTTTCCTGATTCGCCTCATTCCAAGCTCCGCCTCCCCATTCTCTCTTGTAGGTCAGCCTGCTGAGGCGGAGCAAGACGCCGCTGACATCGAGGCGCCAGGGCGCCGGGGCAGACCTCGTACCTCGCCGGTCACCAATGCGCTTCCACCGGTGATGCTCCATACACAAGTTCCGCCCCTGGCCCTTGCTCTTCCTCTGACTTGATCAGCAAGGCCGGGTACGTTCTGCACGACGCCTAGCAGCGATTATCATGTGGAACATGGCCCAGTAGTCAGGACCGATCACATATCGATAACCTCCACATTCATCCATATAGCACCCTTGGTACCTCCTCCTCCTTCTCCTTCTCTTGTAATCTCTTGCTCAGTCCGTGCCCCATTTCCTCTCTTTGTAAAGCTTTCTATGGGTATCGAGGGGTCCGCCAAACTTGACGAGGATCCGGCCACGCCTCTACCTCATCTCGTATGCTCTCCGGAACCGGATACAATGTGGTCGGAGCCTATTGTCCCTTTCCTTGCCCTTCTCGTCCATCTTGTGCTCCCCCTTCCATCTCTGCATCGGCTCGTCTAGCCTCACCATCCGCACCGGGCTTTCACGCATGTTCTCATACAGTTTACACTGCGCAGCGCGCGGATCCTCTGCCGCTTCCTGCTCATGCAGGAATGCCAAAGTGCAAATGCAGACTCGTACCGTGCCTGACTGCCGTGCACCATACTCTGATCCCACGATGCGGTCGGTGCATCGTCCAGCAAGGTGCCTTTGTCGACATCGAACCCCGGCATTTTGGCATAAAAGGCAGTCGGTGCGCTGGAGTTGTCGATGGCCAGGTACCGCTTAGGACAACATGCTCCCATAAATGCACTGGTACGTAAAGGAGTTGACTGCATGTGGCCATATTCATCTAATGCCCGTCAAAACTCCTTGGAGCTGGACCATGGCTCGTTCATATTCGGGTACATCATACGGGCATCAAAACCTGTCCGGCGATACGAACAAAATTCATCCGGCAACCAAAACGTTCTGAAATCTGACTTGCGCCCTAACATGTGTTGCCCTCAGTCAGTGGCTCAGAGGCCAGATAGGGACATCTGTCATCCGCGAATGCTTTGAACGCGCAGCATCGCAGTTCATGTCACGACGTGTGATGTGTATGTACAGTGTGGTCGAACATCCCTACTAATGTCTACCCGATCCCTTCATCAAGTCACCAGATGTCAATCATCGTATCACCTGTACAGAGAAAACGGCGTCCGCCTTACCTACTGGTGGGAACACTGTCTGTCAGGCCGACTGATCCGGAGCCACCCGCCTTTCGACATCGTCGGCCTATTCGACGTCGGCGGAGAAAGCGGGGTTTTTCCAGACATCCCACTGTGAGCAGGTAATCTTGCACTGACCAGTTTGTGTCGGCCTCCAGATACCGTTCTCCTGGTCATCTGTGATCATTCTTCTCGTAATCCGTTGGTTTGTGGCCACTCAGCCATACCACCGCCCTCTTCACGGGCGCGCAGCGAACCCTCGAAGCATTCATGATTTCTTGTACGTGACCACCTCCCTTACACAGTTGACCGCCCTCGGAACCCTCGTTGCTCCGACTTCCGCCCTTTCCGTTACTTACAGACTTATATCTGAAGTGCTTTAATGGACCCGAGAGGCCGCCTTTCTTGCTTGAATTCAATCTATTGAATGTCGACGGCGTCACTCGAATGCAATGACCCCTTCCCGGAAGCGCCACATCGACAATAATGGTTCTCTTCGTGTCTCTCCTACGCTATTCATGGTACCCTCGAACTATGCTAAAGCTTAACAATACGTCACTTCGACATCATCCGTCCAACCGCACGACGTTTTCGCACTGAGGGGTAGACGATCGCTATTGGTTCTCGGCATGTCCCGAAACAGGACATAAGCACCGTCAAGTGCGTCCGCCTCTCGAGTAGTGTTGCCGCCAATTCGAGTTGGGCTTGACGGCTGGCTTGACTTGGCTCGAAAATCACGCAGCTTGGCCCCGGCTGGGCGGATCAAGCTGACGTGGATACCGCTCCAGCTCGCAATAAGCTGGAGCCAAGCGGAATGGTCGGAGACTGCCCAGCTGGCTGGTCGTGATGACACCATTTCGTGATGGATTGCCGGTAATGGAAAGACCTACCCACGAAGCGCTCGACATCTGATACTGAACGCTCCATATCGCTTTTCATCTTACCCCCTCCTCACATCGCGTTATCCCCTTCCTCGCCATAGCAAGAGCCAACCATATCTACTCATACTTTGCAATGTATCTATAGCCAGATTATGTGTTTTCGTAGACAGGTTCACGCGTTTTTGAGCCATCCACCTGACAAACTCCCATCCACTTACCGGCCGTGATGACGACGGTTTCACCCTTATTTCGCGAGGAGATGGAGTCCGAGTACTCATGGA
>NW_006766915.1:96187-119297 GCF_000275845.1 Dichomitus squalens LYAD-421 SS1 | reverse complement strand
CGGCTGGCTTGACTTGGCTCGAAAATCACGCAGCTTGGCCCCGGCTGGGCGGATCAAGCTGACGTGGATACCGCTCCAGCTCGCAATAAGCTGGAGCCAAGCGGAATGGTCGGAGACTGCCCAGCTGGCTGGTCGTGATGACACCATTTCGTGATGGATTGCCGGTAATGGAAAGACCTACCCACGAAGCGCTCGACATCTGATACTGAACGCTCCATATCGCTTTTCATCTTACCCCCTCCTCACATCGCGTTATCCCCTTCCTCGCCATAGCAAGAGCCAACCATATCTACTCATACTTTGCAATGTATCTATAGCCAGATTATGTGTTTTCGTAGACAGGTTCACGCGTTTTTGAGCCATCCACCTGACAAACTCCCATCCACTTACCGGCCGTGATGACGACGGTTTCACCCTTATTTCGCGAGGAGATGGAGTCCGAGTACTCATGGAGGCCCTTCAAGTCTTGAGGTTCCGGTACAAGCAGGAGCGTCTGGACCTCGTGGGGAACGTTGTTACCCGCGTCGAGGAGCTCACCTTAGATGATCTTGACACAGAAGGCGAGATGTGACTCTTGTATCGTCTTCTGCGCAATTTCCTCACCAGTAGCAGTCGTTCTGTACATAACTCGTAATGTATATATAGCCCGTCTCTTTCCATACGCTCACAGTCGAAGCTGCGCGCATCTGAGTACCATATAAGGCGCGTAGCTTGCCAGCCGGTCAGCCCATCAAGCTGGAGCTGGGTGCGAGCTGGGCAGCTGGCTACGAATCAGCTGGATGCCGGCTCGGCTGGATCCGGCTGGCTTGCCCCACTTGATCAAGCTCCACCGGCTTGGCTTGGCTGGCTCGAATTGGCGGCAACACTACTCTCGAGCGCGAGCCAAGTTGACTGGACAGTCTGCTAGCAGCCTTGTCGTGATCCATTTTCGCGTTGTCCCGCGTAAAGGTCACCCTCAACTACAAGTGCAATACAATAGTCCTACATATGATACCACTTTTTGCGCCGCTTTACGCCCGACTCGCGCTGCAACATGTGCTAGGTGTCCCCTATGTCCGCAAAACATATTCTTGGCACCTCCAAGTCTCGTCACCTCTAGTAGCATGGTGCTCGCGGACGGAGTGACTGTCAAGTAATAATGCAACTCCCCGATACCAGCTTCTCGAGCACCTATTTTCTCACCAGAACGTTCCCATGCATCGCTTCCTGCGGCTCAGGCAGGGTCCAGGACTGCGAATGGCCACGTCATAGGAGGAAGAGAAGGTAGATGCCTTCTCTTGCATATGCAGCACCGTCCTGTCATTTAGAGCCGCTCATGCAGCCCACTCTGGGGAGGTTGCACTGGGAATTGGCGCAGCGGCATGTCGATCCACTCCAAGCTGCCGGGAAAGTCCTGGGAAGGTTGTAGTATAGCCTTTCGGACAAACGAAATCCGCCCTTCCGATGAAAGCGACCTTGCTGCACATCGCATTGAAGGTCGTCGATGGCTGCAATAATGTATGTTCTCGGCATTTTCCCGCGACAAGTCGCATGCGCAGACAATTCTCACCGAGTCGTCCGACGGAATCCGGTCCACGTTTAGTCCGTACCCTCATGCGCAGCGTTTTGACTCAAACGAGAGCCCATCGTAATTTGTACGTACCTCCTTGGCCGCTCATTAGGAGAGGAGGGTGCATGCGTGGGACGGCCGTTCATGCATCAGCGCAGAGCGCTTCGCTGGACCATTGTCTATGTTGCTCTCAGTACTGTGCACTTACGTGATTGGCGGCGATTAAACAGAGCGTCAATACTATCGGACCGTACCGCAGAGAAAAGCGCGAACACGAGGCCGAGAAGATGGGGGTCGCTGTCCAGAGCCTACTGGAGCATCCCCGATACAGAGGTGAGAGATGATATGGTAGACGAAGAGAGCCGGCGGGGATCGCGCGCGCAAGCTTCGCGGGACAGAGTTGTATTTGAGTAAGCTCAGCCTGGAGCTTACCGTAGATGGTCACATTACTGTCTTACGGCTTGAGATCCGTAAGTTCGTGATGGCCGGTGGGAGGAGATTTATAGTGACGTACTATGAGCCCCAAGCGTCCTACGGGTGCACGCCCGTATCATCAGGTGCACCGACACTGACTGGCGAGTATACGCGCGCGAGAGTCGCTCCGTCAGACAAGATACATACGAAGAAGATACGGGACTTAGAACTATGATTGCAGGACTTCTGATAGCAATCGGTGAAACGCGGCTCACGATCATATATCACCCGCAACTCTGTCCCAGCCGATACTCAAGCTCGTTCGATGAGCCGAAGATGCCAAGCGTGGGTTCGTCTGGAGTGACCAGGGACAATGTCTGAATATGTTCTATAGGTCATTGCATCGTCCATCTGAGTGCAGCGGCGCGCGTTACCTAGACGAAATCGCGCTTGTCAAGGGTCTATGCTTTTAAGTTCGACCACCATGGTAACCTGAACGCTGGCAAAATCATCAATACCATACACCAGTCGGGTGGTCGATAGCAGCCGATGGCACTCCGGTGAGTAGGTGTTGCGCCCGGGGACCCAGCGGTGCTTATTTGGCGGTACTCACAAGCGGATGTAGTCAGTCAACAAAACCCTGGAAGGTGCTTGGGAGCAGTCGCTGAGCCACTAGTAGTAGATCCCTACGAAGGGAATAAGAAAAAGTAGGGACGAGCCTAAATGAACCTTACGCATATGTAACTCACGTTCAACGCCAGGCGGCTATTCAGCGGCATGCGATCACTTGGATACCGGGCTCCACTTCTGTGGGGCATGCCGTCGCTCAACAGGCCTCAAGGACAGGCCGAGGGTACGTTGGCTGACACTCTGCAGCGTTTGCGAAGCATTCGTAATAGACGCCAGTGGTTGACCGCTGCCCGATGAGGAACAAGCGAACGGCTTCATCGCGGCATCAGTAGAGACACGAGGACGTCCATGTCCGCACCGCAGCCCGCAGAAACGACAGGTTCTGGCATCTACGGGCGGCGCTGCAGCACGACCCAGAGCATCCTGGGCGGCGGCTGACGTGCAGTTTTCAAGAAGACGGACTGAAGCGGGGAAGACTCCTTGCGAACCGTGGTAGGGGGCACGAGGTGCGGTGATTTATCAGCGGGATGAGCTTGTTTGAAAGGAGGTTTGCTGCAGAGATCGTCAACCAAACCACACAATTGTGCCATATACTGGAGCACTTACGTGTCTTGATCTGAACCTAGAATGGAAGGTGTAGTATTAGGCCACAGGCTTGGTTGAGTGTCCATGCGTGATATTGAGGAGTCAGTCAACGATGTTGGGATACAATGAAAGGCAGCATAGAAATAATCGTAGCTATATACATTTTATAGCGTGGTCGTCACGGAATGACTGAAAGCAGACAGCAAAACGAAACAGGAGAGTCCTCCAGGTATGCCAGCAGTGTACAAGTAATGTAGCGACATCTAGGAAAGCATTATAAATACATAACGTTAGGGGTATAGGAACGTGGTAGAAAGGTCGATGAAGGAGGCCCAGCGACAACGGATAGACAAGAGAGACAGATGAAAAGGGAATAATGTACGAGACTAGACGGAGATCGAGAGACGGAGGAACAGAGATACATCTGTGAGTCGAGCAATAAAAAAGAAAGCAAGCAGAGGCAGCAAGATATACACCAGCAAGCGCATCTATCATAGCCCAACAGCAGCCGAAAAGCAACGAATAACACTGGGAAACCACGAGATCGTCGCCGCTCAGCAGCCTTCGTAACGGGTCGTGACGTTCTCCCCCCCCCCATCGCAGCCACACTCCTCCAGCCGCGTTTACTTTTGGTTTCGTTTTTGTGTGTTGGTGACGATGGACTCATCGCCGGCCCCACGGGTTCGCGCTGCGCCCGCCAACGGGCGTAGCAAGCGTCTCGCGCGCCTTCTGTGCCGTGACGAACATCGCCATCGCCTCCTCGAGGCCCTTGCCTTGCCCGCCAGTGGCGTGGTCCAAAGACCTGGACGCGAGCTCGAGCATGTCCTCGAGACTGTCTTCCTCTTTCCTCTGCCACTGACGTCCGGCCGTGCCCCTAGCAGACCCCCCAAAACCAGAGTCAAGACCAGCAGGCCCGCTGAAGCCAGCATCGAAGCCAGCAGACCCAGCACCAAAGCCAGACGGTCCAGCGCCATAGCCTCCAGATCCCGCCCTTGGGTCCGCGCCCCACTGCGCCCAACCACCGCTCATACCGGCACCCATGCCCATGCCTAAGTCCCCGCCGGATCGCCCCGCGGCGGCCATGGCCGGGGTAGGGGTGGCAGCGGCGGCGCGCCCGCGGTCAGGGTGGGCAGAACGGCCGCGCTCCTTTTGCGGCGGGGCACTCTCCGAGCCGAAGAGAGCCCAAGGCGACGCACCGGCGAGGGCCCCGAGGATGCCGCCGAATCCGCCTGGGCCTGCCTGCGCGCCGCTGTCGTGATCGTCGTCGTCATCGTCGGCCTCGTCTTCGCTGAGACCCGCCTCATCCTCGGACGACGAGCCGGCGAACCACGCAACGTAGTCTTTGCCTGTGGGCTCAACCATCGGAGGGGGCGATGGCGGTTCTGGCGACTCGGGCTCCGTGACATGCGCAAGGCGGGAGGGACGTGTCGGCGCGTATTGATTTTTGTTGCTGGGCGCACGAGCGACAGGAGGGGCCCACATCCCGTTCGGAGTAGACGGAGGTTTTGCCTGAGGCTCAACGGGCTTCAGCGTGCCTGCAGCTTTGGCCTTCGCAACTTCCCAGGGAGACATGCCGGGAGGGACGGGGGTGCCACGACCGTTAGGAGAAGGAGTAGGAGCGAGTCTCGTGTTGATGGGAGCGAGGGTTGCAGGAGGTACTACAGGCGGAGCAGGGGATGCAGAACGAAGCGGGGCCGTGACCTTCGCGCCCCATCCAGATGCAACGGGCTTCTTCTCAACGACAGGCACGGGCTTCTCAACGACGGGCGCAGACTTCATGGCAGAGGCAGCAGGCTTTGCAGAGGGAGGCGCTGATGGTGTCGGGGTGGACCGGCCATTAGTCGCAGCCTTCTTGCCCTTCTTCTTGGCCGCCTTGCCCTTGAGCGGGATCTCAATGACTTCATCAACATCCGGCTCAGGCTCGCGCTCGATCTCGGCCTCCTCCTCGGGCTCAGGGACGGGAGAGACGTGGATGCCGTCATCAGGGAACGCGCCAGGAGGCTGAGATAATATCGTCTGCGACTTCGGAGCAGAAGGCGGTGGCTGCGGCGGCGCGCCACCATCGCCGCCGTATCCCCGCTTGCGCCGTTCCTTCTCAATGATGGTGTCCCGATTCTCGACGATCGTCCGCGCAATCTGCTCCATCGTCATCATGTGCGCGCGGATAGTCCACTCGCGCTCCGCGGGGGACATGGGCTTGCGGAGCTCGCGCGCCAGCTCAGCGTCGACGGTGGCAGCCTTGTCGTGGAAGTCCTTGATCGAGTTGACGTAGGCGTTGTCCACGAGCTGTACGAACTTGGCATCGGAAGTCGCTGCGCTATCGAGCGGCACCATCGCAAGGGAGATAGGAACGGGGTAGGCGAGCAGGCCGTGTGCAGGGGCGGCAGAAGTCACAGTAGGTTCAGCCTGGACAGCTGGCTGCGCAGGACGAGGTGCGGGTTGAGAAGCCTGAGGCGGCTGTGGAGCAGGGACCGGCTTAGGTGACACGCGGACGTCCTCGATGATCGGTGCATTGGGTCGTGCGCTCCAGGCAGAAGTAGTCTTCTACGCAGCATATATCAATGAGACAGCGCGATCGGTGGCCACTCGCGAGATCACATACCGGTGGCTCCTCGGGCACTTCTGTAACAGAGGTATGTCGGGGACCTGCTGCCCATGCCGACCACGCAGGCTGGCCCTGGCTGCCCTTCTGTGCGGAAGGGGGCGGCTGAGCTTGTGTCGCCTTCTGAGACGCAGCTGGCGGAGGGGTCTGCGTCGTGCGACTAGTCATGGGATGCGACGCTATCGGGTGAGGGACGTCCACATGCGTCCTCGCCGCGACAATCGGGACTGCTCGTTCGTGTGGTGAAGGGATCGTCGACACAGCAGGCCCGTCACCGACATCGTCGCACGACAGAACCTGCTCGACGGCAGCCATCTCTTCCGGGGTCATATCTGCCCAGTCCTCCGCCTGGAGGCCCTCCTTCTCCAGTCGTCGCTCCCACTCAGCGCGCGCAGCCATCGCGAACTCGCGCCGCATGGAGTTGACGATCTGGTCTTTGCTCTGCTCGAGCGCCTTGCCTTTGACGCGGCTGTTCTTCTCGGCGACAGCGAGCAGCTGCTCGAGCTGCTGCGCCACCGTGGCTTGCTGGGGCGCGACCCACGTCTCGTCGAACTGCATCCAGACCACACGCACCCTATCGGAACGCGTGAGCACACGCTTCTGTGAGGGCCCTGGTCTGGGGGCTGGGATCGCCGTCCTCGTAGGAGGCATGGTGGGCACGGGCAGTTTCGGAGGGGACGCAGAAAGTTTGGGCGGCTGTTGCGCCACCTTCTGTGCGGCGTGAGCGGGCTTCGGCGGGGGGACATTCTGAGGAGGCGCAGTCGTCGCCTTGAGAGGTGGGGAGACTCTCATGGGCATCGCAGGGACTGTTGCGGGGGTCATCGTGGAGGTTGTTACAGAGGGCGCAGGAGGCTTGGCCTGGGCAGGGGGTTTGAGGCTGTTGTTGTTGCCTCCCTTCTTCCTGCGGTTCATGTTGGGCTGAGTACGAGCGCGACTGGCCTGCTGTAGATGCGTTCGGCGAGCTTAGCAGTTATGAAAGCAGTGATTTCTGTCGACAACATAGAACGAGTGGGAGGAATAGTGGAAGAAGAGTCGAGTGAGTCAAAATCGTCCGCTTGCAGACTGCCGGCAGACGCCGGCGAAAAAGTCCGACTCTCTTGATGGGGCGATGTCGGCTCAAGTGCTTTTGTTCCTCGCGCTCGTCCCCCTCAGTTGGCTCTCCCTGGCATCTTAAGTTGTAGCGAACGTCAGAGAGTCTGCAATGATAACACAAGGGGGAGGTAAGTGGAGTTATATCATTCCTGTCATGAAGTGAGCAAAAAAATTTCACGGAGTCTTCAGGGTACCGTTGTGCTGTCCAATTGATCCCAGGCTTTCTCTCTCGTTTCCTTAGGGACCTATCTGGGAGGTACAAGGGACTCACATAGAGCGGGGACGATCGGTCTGAGGACATGAAGAAGGTGCGTCATATATGGGATGGACGATCGGCACCAATCGATCAGTGTCATGCGGTCGTTTGGGCCGACAGAGACAAGATTTATCTTGATGACCTTGAGGATTATAAGGGGATGAACCTGTCCTGACGTGGCTGAATGTATGGCCAGGGCCATGCATTCTGTTACGTCACCCGAAGGGAAAGATAGTCATTCGGACCAGGGAGCCTGACTGTATCAATCGCGTCGTTACTGCATGATTCAGGATGTTCAGTAGCAGGGCTCACCTGGACGACACCAAGGTTTTACTGAGGCCCATGTGTCGAGAATACACAAAGGTGGAGTCATGGCTACTGCGATGTCACGACGGGTGGATCGCATTATACAAATCTGCAGTGCCCGGTGTCTCTGTGTCCGGAGTAGCTGATATCATCTATTGGTAAGTGGAAACTGTCCTCAATTCTTCAGGGGTTGGCCAGTCGTTGCCACGTCATACAACGCCATACAGGTCGTTTCCATGGTGGCGTAGCACCTGACTACCATCGTCTACATTGAGCTCGATGCAAACCTGCGATTATTCATGCAGCAGGCCGACAAAGACTAGGACGGCGGAGGGAGGTGGTCAAGGATAAAGAGCAGATGCACTTGTCAATCGTCACATTTCGAGACTACTATGGCGACGTGAAGAGACAATGTGTTGATCGAGAGGGCTCTCTTCACAATATCTGTGGTTGACTCTTGTGCTACGGAAATGCCACGACCGAGCTCATCTTGTTCCATCTCCACCCGCGATGCCATGATGGAGTGCAATTGTCGTGACCTGGGCACGCCCAAGATAGTGAGGTATGATTCGCGATGAAGCTAGATGAGATCGACACATTGCCTCCCTGCAACGTCACGGCGAGAAATGTCTCTCATACGATGGCGGGCTTACTAGGGGTCGATAAGCGACGACACTCATCGGTCCGATCCTACACCTGTATCTTATATGCAGGGGCTATACTGGTGAGCTAAAGTACAGTAATCGCAGAATGTACACATGATTTTTGCAGTTGCCGATCGTTCCGACGATGACGCTTGTAATCATCAATTGCTTCACGAGTACTCTCGGATCCGGTTTGTCTGGCGCTTAGTGAAGCAAGGCGTGCATTCTCGTATTTTGTATGACGTCGTAGGCACGAAGGTCCGAGGCCCTCTCGACCCTCTAACTGAGTCATCGCAGCCATGTGGCCCCCGCCCAATTCGGCATGGGACACGCGCAAATGGTTAGGCTCCGCAGGCCCTGTGGTATATCAAGGCGCTCCCGCGAGTCGCGGCTTTCATCTCCACGACCTTCACGACCCACGCACTAACAGACGGACCCCTCCGCCATCACGAGCGAAGACATCAACTATGGCCGACAAGGTGTCCCCGACCAGCGACGTTATCCTGTACTTCCTCGCCATGTAAGTCATATTACAGCTTGCTGGATCGCTGCTGCAGGCGCCCTGACGTCATCGTCTGCCAGTTTCATCCCTCCCTTGTCTGTATTCTTCAGTGAGTTCGCCGAGTAAATCCATCCTCCATTTCGCATATCTGCTGACATTCGCATCATAAAGAGAGAGGATTGAAAGCAGGTTCGTCATGCCGTGCGTTGATATGAACTGCGAGGTTAATATATGAACGCCTCGAACAGATTTCTGGATCAACATCCTCTTGTGGATCCTTGGGTGGATACCCGGTGTCCTTCACGCATGGTATGCCCCTGCACAAACAGTCTCATTTACAGGAGTTGTGCTCATTGAGTGTGCAGGTACATCATATCTAGGAGCGAAGGCGCCATGTGAACACCTGCCGCTCGGTCGTACCATCGGATCTTGGACTCGTATCGTACTGTAATAGTGATTCAACCATGCGTATATAGATTCACCTGTTCCTTCTCGCGTTACATGGAGAGTGTACCTAAGTCCAAGTATCTGTTGCCAGGCTCTCGATAGGGTTACGTCGCCCCGGAGAAATCGCGTCGTCCAGGGGCACCTTAAAATCGAAATGCACGACCATGAAAGCGCACGGTGCGCTGGATAGATGAGGACTATGGAAAATACTTGATCATAGCTTCGATGTGAGTTATACTTCAAGAGGTGGTCGCCGCTACCAATGTTGATACCGGGTGTGGCACCAGCCTTTGCTTTCGCCCGCCGGCCTATTATCAATCAGTCTCGTGACGATGTCTGTGTGCTGAGTGGTGGCGACGAGCACCAGTATGATGCACAAAGACGAGTAAGATGCGAGCATGAATGCAGATCTGGACCTTCGTAAACGAACGTTGAGGGAAATAGAGAGGTGAAGGTGAGTATATACACGAGAAGGATGCTACATAAGAACGTCGTTAATAAACATTGGAATAGATGTGTGTGGAGCTACGGAGTACAGCTGGACGATACTACGTGATTCGTTGCTGACTACTACATTGGACAGCGAGGTATAGGGAGGGCTCTCCACTATAATTGAGACGTATAAAAATCAAAATGGTACGTGCGCATTTTCTGGTGGCTCCATCCATTGACGTGTAAACTGCCTAGCTGCACGACTACCAGGTAGTAACGGCGCAGAGTGGCACCCCACATCGCGATCGCGCATCACACCTGCCTCTCAGCGAGTCGGACCCGGTCGTCAGACCCGGCCCAGTTCGCAGGGTAGGACGATGGCGACCACACGTGCGGGTCGCCGCTGTACACGGCGTACAAAAAGTCAGCGTGCGCACTAGCACGCTCCTCGGCCTCCCGGACAGCCCCTGCGAGGGCCGCGACGTTCTCCGCGTTGGGGTCTTGGTTAGGCCGGCGGCGGCGGCGACGCGGACGCGCTCCCGGACGAAGAGCCCCGTTTGGGGTGAGGCGTTGTGCGGCCCGCTCTGCTTGGCTTGCGCGACGTGCTCGTCGCTCGGGGCCGGTGGTGGTGGTGGTGGTGGTGGTCGGTGCCGGAGGAGGACTAGCAGTCCGGGGGCTGACGCGGCGCGGGGTGGTGGGGAGTTGCGCAGGCCCCGGGTCCGCGATGGTCACCCGGGTTGTGTTGGCCGGGGAAGTCGCGCTGGTGGCGGGGGCGGTCGTGTCGGCAGTGGGTGCGGGGTGCAAGAGGATCGGCCTCAGTGGGGGGTTCTGAGCCGCGACGACAGTGGTGGTGCTCATGTTGGATGGGTGGATGTAGGATGGGTAGATGTAGGACGGGTAGATGTTAGGTGAGTAGATGTTGGGGATGATAGCGACAGGTCGTCGACGGGGGGAAGAGGAAAGGACGAGGGTGCGACCTCGGGGTAGCGCTAGTCGAGGCTTAAGAGGGGACCAGAGGGAATCTAGCCGAGGGGGTCCGCCTGAGGCGGCGCTACTCTGCCGCGTGTCCCGCTGAGTTTGGATCTCCCCACCATTATTGAGACAACTGCGTGACCCGGGGTTCGGTATCCTGGCCTGGTGCAATATATCATAATCTACACGCAGAAGACAGCGAACTCTGAGAGCCATATGGGGATGAGGCGTTTTGGGCGAGCCGGGCACCCTTGGAGGTGATATCGGACTTGATGTCTACGACGACGTCGCACGGCAGGCAAAGCGCGATGGTCCAGGTGAGGAAATCTACGCTGAACATACGGGCGATGCAACGTGCCCATAAGATTACCCAAATGACAAAGAGGGATACAAAGGCCCACTGGAAATGCTAGGGCCAGGTTGCATTGCCTATAAATGCTGCACAAATTTCCCTGCTTGGAGCCTGGCGCTTTGCCCGCCGTGTCGAGACAGAATGCTCAGAGACACACTATAGTTGGTTATCACACATGATCCAATCATCCTTAAGCATTGTTGTGATGCTCATGAGAAAGCGCGGAGGGAATTGCGACAACATGTTATGAAGGAGTACAATAACATGACTGAGTGAACAGACCGGATGAGAGGCTAGCGATCCTTCCATCCTTTCGATAACGGCATACATAATGATAAGTTAAGTGAAACAAAGGGACAATGAAAGCGAGGAGCAGGAAGTGGGGCGCAAGCGTGAATAGCAAACTGGACATATCGACGAGACGGCATCACCACGTTAAGTGGTGCGGTACTGTCAAAGAGAAATGGCAACGAAAGGAGATCATGCGGGGTCCCGGCTACTTCCCTCACCTCGCGAGTCGCGACCCTTTCCCTTGCGACTCTTTCCCTTGCGACCCTTTCCCTTGCGGCGGGACGATTTCTGACAATGCACGTGAGAAATTGAGCTGACACCACCCGACGACTTGAAACCACTTACGCCACATTTCTTCATATGATTCGTCGTCAGATAGGTCTGACGCATGAACTCCTGGCCACAATGCGGGCACTCATACCGAATCCCGAAATGATCCTCCTCCAAGTGCCGGTTGAGCTGCATGTGCTCCAGAGTGAAGTGGTCGTGGCAGCCACCCCATGGGCACTTCACCTCGGTGCCGTAGTCGGGGTATTGAGCGACTGTGGTCTTCCTGGGTCGGCTGGGACCCGGAGTACCGAGGCTTGGCGATGAATCACCAGCAAAGTGTTCCCGGAAGTGGGCGCGAGCGGCAGAGAGCCCCGAGACCTTGAGGACTTCACTGCAGCCGCGCACGCCACAGGTGAGCTGCGAGTGCCGAGAGACCAGGTAGGGACATGGTTTCCCCGTGTCTTCGTCGAGAGCCTCGGGCTCAGGAGGAGTGGGAGCGGGCCTGTCCGTTCCCTTTCGGGCCCTCTTACGGGAGACCATCTGATCCGCGTTCGAGCCACCAGCGTGGTCCGCCCGGCAACGTTTGGCGGGCCTTGCGGGTGGGGTCGGGAGGGGAGACGGTGATGCAGCCACTTCCTTGCCCTTGCCCTTGTCGGAACGAAGGGCTTGAGGACCGGACGGGAGAGGCGCAGCGGAATTCTCCTTGTCGTCTTCATCGTCGTCATTAGCGGGGGTGGAGGCGGGAGATGGAGGCAGATCAGGGAGCTGGCCTGGGGCCACAGGGACTGGTGAGGCGTCGCAGAGGGGCGCCGTCGAAGCGAACGAAGCCACCGTAGCGGGTGGCGTGGCGGGCGAGGAGTGTGCCGGGAGGGTGGGGGTAGGGGCGGGAGTGCTTATTCGAAGCTGGAAGACGTGTGAGGGTTGGTCGTAGTTGCCCCGCAGGATGATGAGTATCTGAGAAGCTATCGGCTGCGTGTAACAGCTCACCTGGCTCGCGTCCTCTCTCGCATGCGAGGAGCTCTGGGGGTCTTCCCCGCCTTGCTGGAGCGACTCATCACGTTCTGCCAAGATGAAGCCGGCGGCGACGAGATCCTGGATGAAATCGTCGTCGGAGTGGGTGAAGTCGTTGTGGTCGTAGGACATCTTGCGGCCGGTAGACGAGAGTGGATGGAACCGCAGGGAAAAGGGGATATGGGAGTTAGAGGAAGAGTCTAGTCGTGGCTAGGAGATGGAATTTATATGTTGAGATAGCGGAGACCGTAGTTGATTATGTTATGTTCATAATGGGCGAGCAGCACGAGGCGCCAGGAAGCGATACAATCGCCAGGGATTCCCCCCAGATTTCGAGGCGATGTCGCCCCCAACCTCTCCCGTTGAAAACGAAATATACTTCTCTGCACGCTCGTGCTCGGCATCTGTTCAACGTCGCCGATGAGCTCATGAGTTCCTGCGTCCACTGTCAGATTTATTTTGGTGCGCGACGCAGTGCGAAGCCGTCATCGTCATATTGTGCGGCGCTCGCCGGCACGCTTTGGCCTGCATAGGTAAGCGCCCTCAGTCATCCGCGGAGTCCGCTTTGCACCGTTTATCCAAGTTATTTGCCCAAGCGCGTGCACAATAGGTTTCCCTTTCATCCTTTGTCTCATCTCCAGCCGTAGACATGCCTGTGACTATGACTGGAGACTAGACCTTGCCGACGGGTGATCCGTCCGGCCCTCCACGGTCACGCACCGGACGCGTCCTTCTCAACAAACGTGTGTCGACCAAGACGCGTCCGACGCCCGTCGCCTTGCATCACTCGTTCCCCTGCATTCAGTCAATCGCGACGTAGACCTACCGAAGACCCAGAGGATCGACCAGGACAAGTCTTAGCCACAGCCGCCCAACCACACCTTGCTCCGGATCAACGGCTCGACACGAAGCGCTCCTGTTCAACCTCAACGTCAAGACTCACCTGCGACCAGGTATCCGTGGTTGCGGCCGTCTTGTGGGACATGTGTCCGTTGCCCTTCAACAGTGAGGGCGCCCACGCGCTCATAACCTGTCGGTCGAACACATCAGTACCCTCGCTCACCTACACAAGCAAGATGCCACTGAGTCTTTCGCCTCCTACGGCCTCAGTTCATGACGCGTAAGCCACTCATTTTCACTCGATTGATTGTCAGCTTACCGACATATCACTCACCTTGAGAACCATTCTACGCCCTTCGGCAGCTGCACCCCCAAGACTAGCAAGAACTCCATGACAGGCACTGACATTGGATGAATATCTATCGTCTGTGTTTCCCCACTAGCTAACAGCCAGATTGGAGTTCATGCATAGAACTAACGAGCCACAGCACCGAGAGAGTATAGGCCAGCATAACACAGAGAGCCAAGACGAAGACGCGAAGAATGCAACGGTATGTGTTCGGCCTATATAGGATCGCAACATGTCCATTCTTACGCCACAATACCAAGTACCGGTATAGGAGGTCTGCACGCAATTGTGTTTCTGACACGCTCCACACTGATGAAGTTGGAATTATAGAAGACGCTTGACACACGCTGCAGCAGAAAGTGGACGATGTTAGCTTCTCAAGGACTGCTTGGGATGCAGGTGAGTGCATGCTGCCATTCCAAAAGACCAAACAGAAGACGATGTGGGACCCGAACTGAAGGAGACAGGGGACGTACCGCAGGGGGACGGACCAACCGCTCACTGGGTGCAATGGGCAGCGGCGTGCTCGACGAGGATATGTGAGCATAGTGGTCGTAACTCACATTTGACGCACCTAGCAGTTACGACATTGCGATGCAGCTGGCCTCAGAAGGCGGCGCGCCATGAGCGGCTGGCTCTGCCGTGAACCTCTCATCCATGACGGATCAGTGCGCGGACCGGTCAGTACTTCATATTCGCGTGTGGTGCAAGCATTGAGCTCCCCGTTGAAAGGAGACTGTGTGGAAGACGCGATTGATGGGTTCCATCCACCCGCCGAACATCGCCATTCGTATGCACGAGGAATGCCCTTCAGAGCGCACGATACCTCTAGAACGTCTACGCTCTGTCAAAAGCCAGATTTCCCAGTCCATGCGAAATGGAGGCCGGTTCCACGTCTACACGCAAAAGGTGAGCCAAGATTGCCTGATGCTCAATTAGCCTACCTGCTTACTGGCACAAACCTTTGTAGACTTGCCCACGCCTGTCCCTGACATCCTCTAGACTCGTGCAGGCAGGTGGTGCCCTTGAATATGTAAGTGTGTTCCGATACGGCACGTCTAACCACGACATGTTTGGGGCTGATCTCGTTGAACACAGGCAAACCGCTTCGCAAGTATGCATCGGTACACGCATCTCCCAGAAGTCAACATGCACTCCAGAGGCCGTCTGCTCTAATCACGAAATCAGAGTATGCAGCCAATTTCACATGGACGCGTGCATAACAGGAGTAATGTCACCCATCAACATGTTCACTTGGGTCCGGCTATCGGCTTGTCTTAGACTTCCTGTGGATAACGTATAGTAGCATCTAATAAGGTACGCACCATAGTCAGCGACCCCGGGCGGCCACAGGTTTATTGTCCTGGGCGTTTATCCCGAAGCGTCGCTTACGACGGTATTCCAGTAGCACACCGACGGTGGCCCTACCTGCAAGCGGTACGCATTCCATATCTCCGAGCTTGGAGGTATCTGATAATGAAGCTCAGTGACTTGTGAAACCCGATGGACTTACCGGACAAGGCCTTCAGTTCCCCTCCGCTCGGGACCAACCAACTCCAGTCAACGTTGTTAAGGGCTTCTGGCATTGTGAAGATATCATAGCAGTGGCGCAACGGAACCCATGTGTGTGCAGAAGGTGCATAGTTTTCCGAGACGTAGAGGGAGACCTTGTGAGTACACCTTGATCGTTCGACTCTCAACGTGGAAATCTGCGTATCATCACGTTGTGTTGCCCCAGTCCCAATTCAGAGCGATTCCACGAGGAGGCCCAGAGACGGGTTTGACCGCTGGTTAGGGGGTCGATGGAGACGATGGCAGGAAAGGGAGGGAAAGCAGGTAGGATGCTCAGGCGTAGTGGTTGGAAGAATTCATGGCCGTCTTCGATGAAGCGTTAACAGGCCGGCGTCAAGGTGGCCTTATATACCCCTGCTTAAAGTTACCGCCTAGTATTTCCATCACGGCCCGCAGGGCTTAATATCCTACTTGTCTCCGAATCCGAGTCGCCCTTGTTGTTTGCAGCTTTTGTCTCGCTTGAGGGACACGTGTCACTGCGGGTCCTGCCTACTCCATCGCTACCGACCTGCAGGTCTCTGCGCGGACTTAGGCGGGCCTGGAAGACTGTTTTTCCATGTCTGGGGGCACAAGACCACGTCCCTGGTGCCCATAGGGTCATCAATTGCAAGCAAGGTGGGTTACAAGAGCCTACAAGTGGCGAATTTTGCTCAGGGCGAACTGTGTCTCTCCGTTTCCCTGCGCCACGTGACTCTCCACGAAGTTTGTAACCACCATACCCACTGCTCGCTTTCTCCGCTTGGATAGTTAGTCATGTATGTAACGAAGACGGGTTCGCAATAGGTCTCTATCTATGTACATGTAGCTGGTTGAGCTTCAAGATCATCACCGCCAAGCGGGTTGCATTACTGGACGATCACGAACGACAATCAGGGAGCCTGGGTCAACTCGGGCTCGGCAAGGATCGTTCTGATCGCCTACCCGAGGTCTGAAATGCAGAGAAATTGCCGTCGACCAATGCGTATACGACATAAAATATCCAATTCCGTCGAAATCAGATATTCATCCTGGAGTAAACTACATCGTACACCGTGATAGACTGGCTGTCCGTCCCCTGAATTATGTAGCGTACGGAGAAACAAAATAAGCGACTGCACTAAACGGGGAAGGTCAAAGGAACGGGGGTGCGAATCTAACGCTGAGCAGGAAGGAGGACAGATATCGCGAACAACACAACGTACTGCAAGAAGTGGGAAAGAGGTCAAGAGAACTCGCTCACTCAACCTTCTTCGACTCCCCGTTTTCGATCGGTTTCCTCCTCTCGAGCACCTGTACCCATTTCTTCGGGAACCAGCCTTCCCTCCCATCTCTTGTCCTGCCCTTCCACCACTCACTTCCCTCAACCTGTATCGCCAGGATCAGCGGTGCTCCAGAGACAGACGAGAGACAGCTACGCACCTCGATCCTGGGATCTACCTCCGCACCAGTGGCAGGGTCAAGCTTTCCCATAATCGCGACGATCTCGTTCTCCTTCAGCGACAGCTCCGCCTGCGAGCTTGCCTCAAACGGATAGAGCGCCCTCGCGAACGTGAGCTGCGACGGGTCCAAGGGAGGCAGGGGTCCTTGAATCTGTCCCGCCGCCATCTGCGCCTGCTGCCGCTCCGTCAGGATCTTGATGAGCTTGTGCATCGCATACGGCACGCCGAATATCGCGAGCAGGAAGATGATGAGGGGCTTCTTGCTCGCCTTCGGGGCCTGTGGTTGCGGGCCTTGTACGGGCCGCCCGTTGATGAAGTCGCGGAACTCGCCGCGCATCGCACCCTGCGGGGATGACCGCCCGGTGAGCAGTTCGCGCATCCATCGTACGAGCCCGAAGAGACCGAGGACACTGCCCAGGGCGTTGCGGAGCTGGCCGAACTGCTCGACGACGCCGACCATGGCAAAGAAAGAAGAATGGGTGGCCATGAACGTGCTTTCGAGCATCTGCGCGACGCCAGTGAACGTCTGAACGATGGAGTGCAGGAGTGCGAAGGTATGCTGGGTGGTAGATTCGAGTGATTGGGAGAGAGAGGGGTTGTTGGGGTCGAAGGGACCTCCTGGGCCTGGCATCCCGCTGTACATCCCTGGCATGCCTCCGTACATGCTGTTCATGCCGTAGCCGCCGCCATAGCCACCGCCGTAACCACCGTAGCCTCCGTATCCCATGCCGCCATACATGCTATTCATGCCATATGGCGAACCAAGTGTGGAGCCGTAGCGGTAAGGAGAGACAGACGAGTAAGGTGATGAGAAGGAGCTGGCCAAAGCGGGATTCGTGGTCGGCAGCGCGGGTGAGGTTCCTGTGGAGAATGCGGCGGGTCGTGTGGGGACCGAGGGGGGTGCGGAGGTAGAGGGCGCTGTGGTCGCTCCTGGCGCAGCCGTTGTCGCCGCAGGCGTTGCTGTAGTCGTGGCGGGGGCGGCCGTCACCGCGGCGCCGCCCCTCTCCCAAGGCTTTGGTGGTGAGGGCATGGAGGACAGTGGTCAACGATGTGGAGGACGACAAGAATCGCGAGCAACGGCAATGCTCGGTCTCCGGCTCCGTCGGCCTTTGCCGAGCGCGCCATTCGGTGCCACGCCGGGCGCCCTACAGCCGCACCACGACGATGTCGAGGACGGACTCGTCGTCTGCAAAACCATTCCTGATCTGAGCTGACACCGGCTACGCTCAACAACGAGTTTCTGCGCTGCAACCCATGTGAGTCTCATCGGACATGGTGCTACTCGCATCGCCATCCACAGGTGTAGAAGGCTAAGTTGGCCGCATATTTGGTATCATCTCAATGCTATCCACGCCTGCGTCTCGGGGTCAACTGTACGGCGCGCGTTTTGTTAGGTCGGAGAATATAAGGTCATATAAATTGAGGTGAAGAACAGGCATATACACATGTGAGTCATACATACATGGGGCATACTGGGTGGTGGTGATGATACAACAACAGACTCGGACGCTGATTAGACCTCGAATACACTAAATCACGGAGCTCAAACGTGTCCCTTCTACCTTCTTACTGGCGTGCTGTGAGCATGCGGATCCTGATCCTCTCACTCCGCCTCGGGGTAGGCAGCTGTTGCGCATCCTTCTGCTTCTTGCGAGAAGTGGGAGCCCGCTCTAGGATGATCGACTGCTCTCGGGCGATCGGCTGCGCTCCGGGTGCACGACGCGCCGGTTGCGCGCGCTGGGCCTGGCGCGACGGCTGAGGTTCGTCGATGACTAGTTCGGTGTCCGTCCTCTGGAGGCGCGGCGGAGGCGACCGCTCGGGCGGGCGCTGCAAGGAGTCGGCGCGCGGAGGCTGCAACTCCCTCGGGAACCCCCAGTGAGAGTAGTACTCTGGAGGGAGCGAGCCGTCGCGTACGAAGGTTCCGTGATCGTCGTGGTACCAGCGCACAGAACCGTTCCACTCCGATGTGAATCCGCCGCCATCCTCCTGGGAGGCGCGAGAGCCGTCGGAAGTGGATGGCCCGGCCTGTGGTTCCGACGGCCCGGGCTCACTGTTCTCGTCGCTGGAGGAACGGGCGGGAATGAGGTGCACAGAAGGCTCTTCCTTGAAGACCAGTCGCTTGTTCTTGTTGTGCTTGCGGTCGGTCGCTGGTCTCTCCTCGCCCTCGCCATTCGGCGCCGCTGGCTGGGAGATGACTGCGAGCGAGGGGTCGCGCAGGAAGGCAACGCGGTCGTTGATGTTGCGAGTGCCGTGGTTGGAGTGGCGAAGTCCGTCATCCGCGGGCTGCGCGTGGCTCTGACCGCGCGGCTTGTTCTTGTTGGGGGTCAGGAGGACCGAGCCGGGGTCGTAGGAGCCAAAGCGGGGTGGTGTCTGCGGACGCTCGTCGTCGTCGCCCATCATACTTTCATCGTCGCCCATCACAGTGTCACCGTCGTCGTCGGTGAGAGCGGAGCCATCGATGGAGGATAGGTCATCCTCTACATCCTGCCTTGAGAGGGTGGTGAGACCGGCGGTGCGGCCGGCGACCTGCTGGTGGTGGTTTTCGTTCGCTGTCGACGCTCTGGTTCGCATTTCTAGTTAACTGTCGTCAAATTTGTGCTTTCGCTCGTCTGATTAAGACCACTTACTGCTTGTGCAAGGGTTGGAAAAGGAGGCTTGCTCTGCTGGACGGAAGGGTTGAAGGAGGAGTTGAGGTATGTTGCTCTCTCGTTCATGCAGGCACTCGCTCAAATACCTTTCGGCGCAACAGCGCTTTGTAGAGGAACGCCGTTGATGCGATCGGCCGTCGAAGCTTTGTGGCTCACGCTTTGACCGAGCCTATGCTTTGACCCCACGCCACGGAAGGTCCTCCCTTTGCGCTCCGGGCGTCAACTACGCATGTGGTAGCCCAAACGATATCTTGTATAGTCTCCCTTTACGCATGACGGCGAGTATATTGATCCAATGGCCACAAAAAGATAGCCCCCGATGCGCGATGCGCAGCACGAAGAAACAGCATTCGCGAGAGTTCCTTGTTTTGTCTTACGAGCGCTATATCCTCGTGGCGGACCAAACCGATTGAGCGGGATTCACATGCAGTTCATGGGCACACAGTCGCTAAGCGGCGTGAATATGTCAAGTAGGGTTCTCCCTGCCACCCTATACGGAGCATGCTTATGACCTATCAGAATCTCCCAGGAGACGATTCACGGACTAAGCGCTAGGCGTCAATCTTGCGAACGACCAGAACTCATATCTCGAGTCCACATATCGGCTGCGGCGCGGACAAATAGAATCTCGGACCTTTGCAAGCCACCTTTGCCACTTACTTAGACGCCACATGGGACTTCCCCACGAAGATCTGCGCTTCGCGGATAGCCTCGCCGCTCGGCGAATTTCCTCGCAATGTGTAACTTCGCTTGGGTGTTCACGAAATGACTTCCGCAGAGCAACCCCAGGTCCCACCGCTTGCTACAAGCGCAGCACGGGTCATCTCAGGATGGCCTGGAAGGGGTACGTCAGTGTCCTTTCGATCCATATCGCCTCATGTAGTGTTTGCGACAATCGTTAGATGGGAACCCGTCCTTTTGCGCACTATCATATGCATTGCGAATATCTCACAGTCGTATGTGACAGCCACATATCCACATATCCACACATGGGCGAGATTAATACACTAGTGAAAGAGACGCCGGCTATGCTTTGAGTCAAGTCCGAAGTTCACCGTCACTCCTTTCAGTGATAAGCTAAACCACATCAGAGTCGGCATCTTCCTCAATGTAGGGGCTGGTCGACCATTCCACCTCCACAAGGGAGTCTTCCTCAGCTTCGGGTTCAAAGAATGCTGAACTTAAAGACCCCATGGCCTGAATCGAGGAATAATTCTCTTGATGTGCCATCGCTCGATAGGTTTCGTGCAGGTCGAGCATAAAGCGGGAAATCAATATTGCTGTGATGCTGCGGTACGATTTGAACTAAATCAGTGCTAGACCAAAATCGGGTGACAATAAGATACTCTACGGCTCGGCGAACTTAGTCACGTATGACGTCTCTGTCAAAGGAGTGTGTATAGGGGAAGTCTTGTTCGATGGGTCAGTATCCGATGGAAGCGTGATGAAATCGTGAGCCACCACATACCGGAGGAAACTGAATGTGATGTGTAGGACGTTGAGTACGAGTAGGACACTGCTGGCGATTAGTAGTGCGAGTGCTCGGTTGGATCACAATTGGCTTACAAGAAGTATATGGTGCCTGCACGTGTGCCATCGGTCATAATCTCAGTGCATGATGCTAGAATAGAACACTCGCCGTTTGTGAACATAACTTTGGTCAGAAAAGACATGGATCTCTCACAAAACACGTGACGGGTTGCCTTCCATGTGACCCCGATGACTATTGCGTCGGCAATAACCTAACTTCCTCGGATGACAATGTTGCCTAGGTTCGGAGTCAATTTAATGTACAGAATCTCTTCACGAAATCTGGGTACTGACCGCTGGGCTTCTGGTTAGCTTCATAGCTCACGGCAGCGACATGACCACTCACACATTGCTGAGCAGTGTAGGTTCGTCGTTGTAGACAAGCACCCAGATGCCGAATCAGCAGTAAAGGAAGCGTGATGGAAGTCCTCCTGACGCCTTTCAACCTATGAAATGCTGAAGAGGGGCAGGATTACTCACATAATAATTCAGGGGGGATGCCAGAACAGACCATAAGAAAACAACACCACTCAGAAACCAGCTCTGGTGGCTTAGTGCATACACACGCAAAGCCAAAAACACTACTCTTGTTAGATAGTAGTCAGCTATGGCACTCTGATACTATGTTGAAGAGAAGGGAGAAACTGCCCAAGGGAGATACTCGAAGTATCTGAGCCCTATGTCGACATAGTATTGCGCCTGGTAGCTAGCTCCACATTAACGTCATAGTCGTTCTCTCGGCTCTCCTGAACTCACTCCTGCCAAAGAGCTCTAGTAGGGGTGTGGTCAACTGAAAACTATGGACTCACTAGGTAAGGTAGAGATAAGCATCGATAGTACGCGAGGCCGGCGTACTACACCAACGCAAGATAGCGATTTGTGAAGAACAGTGCTGAAGCAGGATTCACTCTGCGTCTCCAGAACAAGATGTACTCTCACTGGACAGTGAAAATGTAGTCGTAAGCGATCCAAGCTATTGAACGTCAAGTTTTTCGCTACATCAGCTCTTCATGAGAATTTGACAAACTTCCAATGCCGATGACCATGAGATTTTCAATGTAACTGAATAGTCAATCAAATGAATATAAGTCCTAGGAGCTGATCCATGCGGAGAGTACTGTGGCCGACCAACCTAGAGTGCCTTATGGAGATTATCCTCGGAGCATTGGAAAGCGACATAATGAGCAGTAATGAGAGTTTGGAGGGGCGGAAACCAGGGCGGCTCGTACGGCTCCTGGATGGGCGGATGCTATAGTACTTATACTGAGAGCAACAGAAGCAGTGTCATGATTATCACCAAGAACTTGATGAGTGCAAGGATCCTAGGAGTTGGAATAGGAATATACCTACCTCTTAGACTGTTGAACAAGTCGAACAAATTGCGGCTCCACGTTCCTGACATTCCAACACCAGAAAGAGATTCCGAGTGTCACCAGATTGAGTAATATCATTGTCACGGAGGGACTCTGTCATCCTATACTGGTAGCACGGTTCTGTATACCAAGGGTACCAAGGCAACATGAAGATGATGAAGGTCTGCGGTACCGTACTGGATGAAAGATGCACAACACGATCAACCATAATCATCCACGCCTGTCAAAGCGCGACATCATCCACGCCTGTCAAAGCGCGACATAGTCTTTGATCGCATCTTGATATCTTCTGCATGGCCGGTTCTTAGCGATGTCACCAATCACTTCACAAAGTGGATATTGAGCGTGCCCCAGCTTCGCATGATCGTGGCTTGAGATAGACGGTATCAGCTGTGGAGGCTCCTATATTCTCGCAGATCTACCCTTCTGTCCGAGAGTCAGAATATATGCGCACCCGAATGGATGCTGAAAGTCGAGGTAATTCTCAGAGGAGAGCCTCGCGGCGAATACAGAGGATCTGGATCACCATGTACTTTCAAAGGCAGCGCTGTGGTCCTCGATCAGCTTGCTGCCAAAGGATTCTTGAGACAAGACGACAACCGAAGGCATCATTCAGGTCCCTGTTAGTGTATTGCTTAGTACACGTACCTCTCAGTTCTACTGCCAGCACGAACACTTTGCACCTTGTAGATCCCAATTCATGGTGTAACAGTTCGCTTGGTTGACGATGAATATGTCCAGTTCACGCGAGAGTCGTAGAGTCCTATCTCAGTATTGCTATCTATAGGTGTGTGCATATATGAGTCTTACACATCCGCAGTCTCACGTTAAGAGAGTTTTGGCTACCAGATGCGCGGACTTAAGGTTTAACGCATTAGCGTACCTCTGTTGAAGGTGCTCGCTCCATACAGCTTTACTCGGAGCTGGTCGACCCAGGATGGAAGCACGGATAGTGATGAAACGTGACCATTTGTGTATATCCTTTCTTCGAATATAAATATATGGATGACAACAGTTGATTGGGG
>NW_006766915.1:93790-96073 GCF_000275845.1 Dichomitus squalens LYAD-421 SS1 | reverse complement strand
CCAAGGGTACCAAGGCAACATGAAGATGATGAAGGTCTGCGGTACCGTACTGGATGAAAGATGCACAACACGATCAACCATAATCATCCACGCCTGTCAAAGCGCGACATCATCCACGCCTGTCAAAGCGCGACATAGTCTTTGATCGCATCTTGATATCTTCTGCATGGCCGGTTCTTAGCGATGTCACCAATCACTTCACAAAGTGGATATTGAGCGTGCCCCAGCTTCGCATGATCGTGGCTTGAGATAGACGGTATCAGCTGTGGAGGCTCCTATATTCTCGCAGATCTACCCTTCTGTCCGAGAGTCAGAATATATGCGCACCCGAATGGATGCTGAAAGTCGAGGTAATTCTCAGAGGAGAGCCTCGCGGCGAATACAGAGGATCTGGATCACCATGTACTTTCAAAGGCAGCGCTGTGGTCCTCGATCAGCTTGCTGCCAAAGGATTCTTGAGACAAGACGACAACCGAAGGCATCATTCAGGTCCCTGTTAGTGTATTGCTTAGTACACGTACCTCTCAGTTCTACTGCCAGCACGAACACTTTGCACCTTGTAGATCCCAATTCATGGTGTAACAGTTCGCTTGGTTGACGATGAATATGTCCAGTTCACGCGAGAGTCGTAGAGTCCTATCTCAGTATTGCTATCTATAGGTGTGTGCATATATGAGTCTTACACATCCGCAGTCTCACGTTAAGAGAGTTTTGGCTACCAGATGCGCGGACTTAAGGTTTAACGCATTAGCGTACCTCTGTTGAAGGTGCTCGCTCCATACAGCTTTACTCGGAGCTGGTCGACCCAGGATGGAAGCACGGATAGTGATGAAACGTGACCATTTGTGTATATCCTTTCTTCGAATATAAATATATGGATGACAACAGTTGATTGGGGCAAACTGTATTCCCAGAGATTGAACGCCATTGTTGTATTGCACAAATTGGGGTCGTTTGTAATGCCCGTTCCCACACCCCGAATTGGACCAACAAATCCCCCCCCGGCTTAGCGCCCTAACCATCTCTCACCCAAACCACGTCCCTCCATTATCAACATTCCGATGGCGGCCTCTACTTCTATTCCTCTGAAATGGAGGCTCAAAGACTACGTTACTTCACATACTTTTGGCACCATTGCTGGCAACTCCTCATCCCCCAACTCCATTTCGCCAGCTACCCACAGCTTGGGTAGCACCCTCACCATCCCTGCTAGGGAGTCATCTCCACCAGAACTCGATTCTATCCCAGGAGCTTCGTCCGCAACCACAATTACCAATGACAGAGAATCATTCAGCCAGCCTCCAGAGCGGTCTGTCTCTCCAAGGTTGCCGTTGCGATACGATAAGGAAAGGATCGCAAGCGCTCTCCGAACCCACTGCTTGAGGGAGAAGGTAGACCGGGGAGTCCAGACGGAGCCTGAAAATGAAAACCAAGATATACACAGAAGCAGGTATGTACTCTGTTCACTGGACCCACAGTTTTACTCAGGGTGATCTTCGTGCAGTAGCAGCCATCCGCCAACATTGTTCGGCTCTGACTCTACTCAGTTTCCACTCAGCAATGAGAAACTCGCTGAGGTGTGCAACGCAGTAGGCAGGGCCTTTGACAGAATGGTTGAGAAATACAACCAGCTGGAGAAGAAGGGGATGCAACTTCTGACTGAGCCCGCCAACAAGGAGAACACGGCGCCCATCAAGCCGCTCACTACGCGGAGGCGGGGTCGGTATGTGACACTAGGATTGCCACTCAGGAGGTCGCCACGAATACTGGGGAAAAAGTAATTGGGGTAGGAGAGTGCGCTCTGTTGGCGAACATAAATATCAAAGGATAGTGCCCATTGTTGAACCCGGGGGGCGAAGGCCTCTCCCACGGGTGGCAACAACAGCGGATAGCCTGCAACTCACCTAGAAGGGTTGTTGGTTGTAAGAGGCTTGTTAGAGCGATGAGAGGAGATGTTCGAGTGAACTGAACTATAGATTGGGGGTACAGAGGTCCCCTATATATACTACTGTACATCTGTGGCTACGTAGTACTATACAGTACATTCCCAGGATGCACAGTCGCACAGAGAAGCAGTGCGTACACAGCGAAGCTGTGTGTGTACCACATGAGTAGTACAGCCTCGGTTATTGCAGTAACCGGCTGTGCCGTTCCATATCTTGTGACGGCTGTGTTAGGCAAGCTGTGTAAACCAGCGCCTGTTCAACACTCCCCCTCGCTAAGTATCCGAATGGTTACGCAAGCGTAGCAGGCGCTTTAAGCAGCTCTGGACTTTGGGAAGCG